>NC_133776.1:104878483-104983399 GCF_003597395.2 Chelonoidis abingdonii
TAATATCGAATTTAGCGCTACTCCTCTCGTCGGGGTGGAGTACAGAAATCGATTTAAAGAGCCCTTTATATCGATATAAAGGGCGTTGTAGTGTGGGCGGGTACAGCGTTAAATCGATTTAACGCTCTTTAAATCGATTTAAACGCGTAGTGTAGGCCAGGCCCAAGTCTCAGCGCCAGAAGGAGCTCTGAGGGCCTGCCTGACTCCAGAGTTATAGAGCACAATTGGAAATCTGATTAGGGGCTGCTTCCCTAAGAGAGTGCTGGGGGAGATCCACAGGGGATCTCCCCTCTGCTTCCCGCCCTAGGACATTAGGGAAATCAGAGAGGCCCACAGACTGCACAGAGACTCCACTCCACTGACGAGGTAAAGGAGAGTCCCTGCATCCAAACAGCAACCATGGAGATCCTAAAATGGACCATGCAGCTGTGAGTGGTGGCATCAGAGCTTTTCCTCTACAGGCAATGAGAGTTGGAAGTGGAGTGAAAAGAAACCTATGAAGAGTTAAGGAGGGAGATTCCCTTTGATGGATGGCATAGTTTGTCTCACCTGAGAGCATGTTTGCAGCCTACACAGTCTAATCTAATCAGAGGATTTTAATGAAAGGGGAGTCCTACCGTGAGCAATAACAAATAAAGCGTCTTAAACTGAGCTACTTTCACAATCGATATCAACTAATCAGTGCCACTAATTTTTATTTGGTTTCACAGGCGAGGAAGGCAGGCAGCTATCCAGCTACGAAAGTGCCTCTTTCATGGCAACACCAGTTTGGGCATCTGCCAACATTTTATTCCACAGAAATCCCCAGCAAACTACAGCCCTTTTTCCCCCAGTGACATTTATGCTGTTCATAATCCACACGTCACTAGCGATGGACTTCACGCATGTTCTTTCCTGAACCGTTTGCATTTGCAATTAGCCCTCTTGGCTTAGAATCCATTAAAGAAGGTCTGCTGAGAGGCAGTGGGGACCTGACCAAGAAGGCAGGGGCTCTCTCGGAGTCCTGTTGAGGATGGTAGTACAGAGAGGTCCTGAGCTGCACACTGCTGCAGGGAGATGCGGTCTGTGTCCTCTCAGCAGTGCACAGCAGCCTTGGCCACATCCCTGTGGGGTCACAAAGTACTGCTGGGTACACTAGCCAGTCCCGCAGCACGACCAGTCAGAGACCTTTGCTGGGCCTTGCTCCTATGCAGGTGTTTTGGGGCCCAGGGGCTGCCACCCCCTTCCCTAGATATTGAAGAGATAGTAGAAAACTGGCTGTGATAAAAGAAACCCTCGATATAGTTCTAGTGAGCATATTTACTCTGAGCATTCACTGATATACCTGCTGCCTACAATTCCAGCTGACTTCCATCAGAGCTAATACACTCCCCACCAGGGTATAGCAAACCCTTCTTCAAAGCCATTGCCTACTATACCTACCTGAGGAACACTTGTCTGGCAATAAAACATGACAAGAGCCTCAGAAAGCCCACAAATAGGTAACATCACCTGCTGCAACATTAGAGTTCAGTCTGAAGTGGAGAGACCGGTGCAGCTAGTACCAAGTCAAGGTATATGACTGAGAGTCCATGCTTGCCAAGATCTGAAAGATTTGGCCTGCTTCATGCAGCTTGGTTTCCCCTGCCAAAGCAAGGTGATCAGAATACTGCTGCATTACCCACCAACTATGTCTCTCCACTGCTAAATGCTCTGTTCTCGAGTCCCTAGCCTCCAAACAGAACACGGATGTGATCTGCCTTGTCAAATTCTTTTCTGCCAACCACGTTAACATCAAGGTTATGACCTTATGAGTTACTCTGAGCATCGCAAATCTGGCCATGCTACTGTGACCTAGGAACTTCTTGCTATCAACTGGCAGAGGCATAGGAGATGCAGAGTTTTACAGGGATCCCCTGGATCATTACACTCCTGCTGAATTAAAATGAATTTTAGCAAGCAATCCAGATCACTCTGTATGACTGCCCTCATCATTACTTACCACTGTGCCCAATCTTTGGGTCATCCACAAATTTTATCACAAGATTTTATAATTCGTTCCAGATCACTGATGAAAACGTTGAATAGCGTCAGGCCTAGTATCGATCCCTGAGGAACACTGCTAAAAACACCCCATTCCATGATTCCCCACTGACAACTACTTTGTGAGCTGTCAGCCTGTCCTTAACCCACAGAAAGTATGAGTTATTGACATTGTCTAGTGCTAATTTTTGAATCACTTATAAAAGCGTAAGTATACATCTACCCACCCCAGTTACCTTTCGCAAATAAACTTGTCTTCACATCAAAGAGTGAAATCAGGTTTGTTAAGACCTGTTTCGCATAAAGCCATGTGGACTGGCATGAATTATAATCCTGTTCTTTAATTCTGTGTCATTTGAACCCATATCAACTTTTCCATCGTTTTACCTGGGACTGATGTCAGGCTACCAGCCTCTATTTACCAGGGTCATCCCACTTGCCTGTCTTAATACAGTCACAACATAAGTGCCCTCCCAGTCTTCTGGAATTTCCCCACTTTTCCAGTATTCCAAGTTATCCAGCGTTCCAACTTTTCCATCCCCAACAAACACCTTCCCTTGGCTTTTGGTGATGTTATCTGAGACTCAACAATACCAGATTCAGAAATCGCTTCTGCATTGCTGGGTGAGGAACCCTTTGCCTAAAAACTTCTTTAGAGGTTTGATTTGTCTTCTTTTTTATTAGCCTGCTGTGTTGCTAGTCATTATACCAGTGTTTGATTTGCACAGGGTAATGATCCCAAATGATGTGTTAGGGACTCAAAAGAGGAGGAACTTGAGTACAGTATGACAGAGCTCAGCACAGGATGATTGCAGAGAATCTATTGAAGGGACCATGCCAAGCATCTACGTATACAGCAATTCCTCACTTAATGTTGTAGTTATGTTCCTGAAAAATGTGACTTTAAGCGAAACAATGTTAAGCAAATCCAATTTCCCCATATGAATGAATGTAAATGCAGGGGGTTAGGTTCCAGGGAAATTTTTTTCACCAGACAAAAGACTATATTATATATACACACACACACACAGTATAAGTTTTAAACTAACAATTTAATACTGGTACACAGTGATGATGATTGTGAAGCTTAGTTGAGGTGGAGGAGTCAGAGGGTGGGATATTTCCCTTACTGCTAAATGATGAACTAGGCTGAGCCCTCAAAGATTAACTCTCTCACTCTACAAGGCAGCAGGAATGGAGGGAGATATGCACATTTCCCCTTTAAGTACACTGCCTTATTAATTAGATCAGCTTGCTGAGACCACAGCTGCTGCAAGCTCCCTCCTTCCTGAGCCCTGGTGTGTCCCCCCACTCTATGGAAGATGGGGTAAGCGGGTGCAAGAGCAAGGGAGAGGGGGACATCCTGCCATTAGCCCCCCTCTTCCTTCCCTCCCCCTGCACAGCAAGCAGGAGTCTCGGGGAGCAGCTCCAAGGCAGAGGGCAGAGCAGCACATGAAAGTGGGGGCAGGGATAGCTGCAACTGATAGCCTGCTGGGCAGCTGCGGCACAGGGAACTTGTGGGAGCGGGGAGCTGATCGGGGGCTGCCGGTCTACCCTGGTTCCAAGCCCCCACCAGCTAGCTGCAACGGGCTGCTCCTCTTGCAAACAGCAGACAAAGCTGACAGCTGCCAAACAACGTTAGTAGGGAGCATTACACAACTTTAAACGAGCATGTTCCCTAATTAATCAGCAACGTAACAATGAAACAACATTAACCGGGACGACTTTTAAGGGAGGAGTTCCTGTATTCACAAACATACACATGAAATCACTTTAAAATGTCCATACATGGCAAAATCCAAGTATCCATACAATGCTCGGAGAGAGATTTCAAGTGACTCTCTCTCCTCACAGCTGCAGTAAGATTTAGTAATGAATCTACCATTGTTCTACATCTTTCATATCTTCAGACAGGCAAGTTAAAAAAGCTTCCAAGGTCTCCCCTGCTCCATCCCTCTTTAGGAGGTTCCTGATCCTCTGCTCTCACCATTGCTAAGAAGTCTTCAAATCACTTCCTTCCTCCACCATTGCTGGTCTTTGCCTCGCTTGGTCCTACTTTGGGCTATTTGTTAAAAACAGCTTTTCCTACATGCCCAGACTGGTTTTGTTATCTACTTGCTCATCAGATCTGTTCCCTCATATTAACCTGTTCATTTCCCAAGCTAGTCCCAAAGGAGGTTCTCTCAACAGAGTCTGGGAAGGTCTATACCAGCCTTACGCAGAGAAGGGGACTTGGCTCACTTTGGTTATGGGCAAGTTAACATTGGGCCTGCCTGCAGGTCAAGGATGTTGTTTAACTTGACCTTCATTTTACACTTAGATGGAGCAGAATTCCCCTAATGCTGGACGATCCAAGGGGTCCCCATAACTTTTCCTTTTTCTCTCCCTCCTTTCCCTCTTTTTATTTTTTGTGTGTGTTTTCACCTTTTGATTTGTTTTTAGTTCATTTTTTGTTTGATAGTGCATTGATTATTAAGGTTTACACACACACACACACACACACACACAGAGTTTGAGTTCAATGCTACCTGCTGTGCCTTTTAACATTTTGGGGGGCATAGATAGACCTCAGTACGGAATGATTCCACATTTTCTTTTACATAACGTCAGTCAGTTCTTTTCCGGCAATAACATTTGTTTAAGAAATTGACAACATTGAGAGTCAAGGGGGAAACTCCATACGCCAAACATATTTCAGCTACTTAAGGCCCCTTTAACCTGTCAGCATTGAACAAATGAAGGACAAGACGGCCTCCTCTACTCCGAACCGTGATTCTCCACTGGTGCTCCTCCTGCACATGGAATCCCTTCAAGTCACTTGGGGACTCTGATACAGAATTGGCTCAGCACATGCCCTGGACACCTATCCGCTAGAGTGCTGCCGAGGGAAACCTTTTCCCTAAGTGCACATACAAAGCAATACACACCTCCCCTTATCTGACAGTCAGAGCAGTCAGCATTCAGTTTAAGGAAGTGCCCCCTCAGCCTCTCCTATCCCCAAATTCATATTCTTAGGACTGTGTCTTAAAACTGAGCTTTTCACATTTATTTTATTTTAACAAGTTATTCCTCAAATGCTCCAAAACCACATTACATTTTCAAATCCTGAACTTCCTACTCATTACAAGTGAAAATGTGCATTGTTACACAGCTATCCCCGAGTTCTGAGGAGGCCCCCTGGAGTGCGTGTGTGCACACGTGTCAGAGAGACTTTTATTCTCCTGTTGAGCTACATCAGTGCTTCCACTTAAAAGATAAAGCTAAGGACAACTTTTGACCTGCCTGCCTATATATAGCATATGTGCAAATCACCCTGCTATCTAGGCATCTGATCCTGGGGAATGTTACTCCAGGGTCACTAACTGCATAACAACCAGAGAAAATGACCAAGGTCTTCTGCTTCATAGTCTCATCTTTCATGGCAAAATCAAGCAAGTAATTCCAGACAATTTCCCCTTCAGGAGTCACTGAACAGAGATGACATCATACACCTGGGTTATCACGTCTTTTTTTAAATTGTGCTTAATGGTGGTTTCTACTGATAGGAACATGTGCCACATAATGAGTTTTAAGTACAATAATCAGAAGGCCAATTTATGTCAAATGGCTACTCTGATCCTGGAACTGTTACACATATCTAGGCTGCTTTCCAAGAAAGCAACATCAGCATCAAAGCCAGGATCATTCCATTTCCTTGCTGGATGCCTGGAAAATTGCCTTGGAATAAGAAGAAACCAACATTTTCCTTTAGACATAAGGACTGTCTAACCTTTCAATGCTGCCTGACGGCGTTTACAAATACTTGGGGTTGGGAACATCCCTGCCTCCATGAAGAGAGGTGGAGCAGCTTTGAGTGCCACAGCTAGGATCATCTCTCTCAAGGAATGCTGGCATTTCAGCAGTAACCAGTCGGTGGAACATCAGACGTCTCACTGGCCAGAGTGCGAGATGAAATTGCTATTTTACTCATACGTCCAAAATCTTACCTTGATCAATAGAGTTACAGCCTTACAGAAGTCCAACTGAGCTCGAAAGAAAATCAGGTCAGAACACAGTTCCTATTTTATTCAAAACAATGTTCAAAAGATAGGGCATGAATTATCCCTTTAAAAAGGAGTTCTCTTTCTTGTATAGTTAAGATTCATAACCAGGACAATTGATAGGAGGGGGCTTTAAAGGACAGGTTTTCAGCAGGGAATGCAAACTTCTACACATGCTCAAGCTCCACCACACAGCTGCATCCCATGTTCAGGCAGATATGGGCATCCTGAGGTTTGCACGTACACAAAAGCCATGGGGCACTTTTGAAAATTTTATATGTAAACTAACTAAACCTTTGTTCTTAATTCAAGGATACTGTACTAAGAAGCAGGAATGCCTCAATGCTGAATAGGTCTGAGTGCCTGCAGGTCTCTGCTCTAAAACCAGCTCTGATATCTTGTAAGTCCAGCAGTACATGGGTGAATCAACAGCAAGCTCTCTTAACAAGGATATATTATACAAAGGCCCAAGGCTCATTTCTTTCCTTCATTCCTAACAAAAAAACCCAAAAGCATCATTCATCACCTTCTGGCTGGCAATCTATGATGAAGTCACAGCAACATTTCTGAACTAAAACAATGAGTCCGATTGAATCTTGGAGTAACTATTAAGGTAAACAGAGATAAACTGACCTGTTTGCATGGAGATAATGATCTACCCAGCTAACAGCCCTAGCCCAGGACTCAGCAAAGCTGGAGCTCTCTGCAATCTAGTTCAATAGGATTCCCTGAGTGCAATGTCCAAGATTCAGGGTGAGACATTCCCAGGTCCCTTGAAACCCGAATCCCCTTTGCTAACTCATAAGCAGGGTGAGAGGGGTCAGGCCGCCTGGGAGTGGGTGTGGAATAGGGGGTGTATTCCGAACTGGTGTGTCTTGATGGAGAAAGTGAAGGAAATAATGGAATGAGGTCTCCTGTACTGCATGAGGAGGGCGAAACTTCTAATGTGTCCCAACCAGGGCAGAGATAAAAAGGGAGATATCGTAAATTATCAGGGAGTGGAAGGTACAGGAGCAGCTCTTACTCCATCCCACAATGGGGTCTACTTTTATTTATAAGCCTTTTTATGGTGCTCATCTCCATGGTATCTCAGCACCTCACAAAGAGCCTCCCACCCCCTTGAGGGCGGGGAAGGCCTGTCATCCCATTTACAATGCAAAATGAGAGGCCAAGAGGCAACGCGACTTTCCCAAGGTCATACATCCTCTGTGGCAGAGCTGGTAAGAGACCCCCAGGAACCCCAATTCCCAGTTCTGTGTTTTAACCTCAGGACAATCCAACTCCCATTATGCACTAAATATCATTGTGACGTTACACCCCATACTCTTCATAGAAATTTTGTTATGATATGAATATGAAATAACTAGGACATGTTTTATGCAAGATGGGTCACGTGAGATCATTGGAAAGGTTATGATCTACTGAATGTGCTTATTCAATTTGTATGCATGTATCATTTCTGTATCTGAAGTTAGGAATATTGATTATGTAACAATTACAACTGGGTTTGTATTTGAGGAACGTCCACCAGACAGTAGGCAATCAGCCTGGATTGGGCCATTTAGGAGTTACAGTGGATGAGAAGCTGGATATGAGTCAACAGTGTGCCCTTGTTGCCAAGAAGGCTCTGGCATTTTGCCCTGTATAAGTAGGGGCATTGCCAGCAGATTGAGGGACATGATCATTCCCCTCTATTCGACATCGGTGAGGCCTCATCTGGAGTACTGTGTCCAGTTTTGGGCCCCACACTACAAGAAGGATGTGAAAAAATTGGAAAGAGTACAGCGGAGGGCAACAAAAATGATTAGGGGGCTGGAGCACATGACTTATGAGGAGAGGCTGAGGGAACTGGGATTGTTTAGTCTGCAGAAGAGAAGAATGAGGGGGGATTTGATAGCTGCTTTCAACTACCTGAAAGGAGGTTCCAAAGAGGATGGATCTAGACTGTTCTCAGGGGTACCAGATGACAGAACAAGGAGTAAGCGTCTCAAGTTGCAGTGGGAGAGGTTTAGGTTGGATATTAGGGAAAACTTTTTCACTAGGAGGGTGGTGAAGCACTGGAATGAGTTACCTAGGGATCTGGTGGAATCTCCTTCCTTAGAGGTTTTTAAGGTCAGGCTTGATAAAGCCCTGGCGGGGATGATTTAGTTGGGGATTGGTCCTGCTTTGAGCAGAGGGTTGGACTAGATGACCTCCTGAGATCCCTTGCAACCCTAATATTCTATGATTAAGAAGGACAATAGAACTTTGAAGATACTAATCTCCCACCTTCCTAAGAAGCTTCCTGGGATGTTGCTTTGACACTGCAGGGTCATCTGATGATGTCACCTGGTATGGAGTACCACCCTGGACACTGCTGGTAGTTTTCCACTGGAAACAAAGGCTTCCCACCTTATATACATTCTATTGAAGGCTGGGAAGGAAGGCATTCAGGACTCTCCTCCATTGCCTGCCCAGGAAGGAAGACTGCTAAAAACAGATTCAGATTCACAAGCAGCCCAGTTTTGGAGTCGTTTGTGTCCTTGTTCAGATATGTATTTTCCAGGTTGGACACATATCTCATCCAAACAGGGTCTTCAGTGCTGCACACAAGGATTCACACTGCTCCTGGTTAGCCCACAATATTTTGATGAGATGCCTAGTCACTGAACTGATAGAAACCTGATTTGAACACAGTTCCTTTTGAAATTTTAGCCATTCAATTGTGCTTTAGTGCTTACATTCTATTGTTTTGCAGCATGCTTGTGTAGAGCAGAATACAATGTATCACAGCTAAATGAGTATTAATGCAAACTGAATGCTGAAAGCTAGGGAAGAGAATGCATCTATTTCATCAAAAGCCAGCTATCTATTTGGAGAGCCGACAATTTGTCTCCAAATCTTCGGCACAAACGTATAATTCACAAAGTGGATATTCATATAAAGCAAATAATCTGGAAATGTTTGAGAAGGCTTTGTTAGGAAGCTCATGTGTCTATTGGACGTCACCTGCCATGTTTGTACAAGGGGGGGAAATGCCAAGAGGTGCTTCCCCATCGCCCTGTCCCTGTGGGATCATCAATACCAGCACACAGTTCGCACGTAATACTACTGTCCCTGTTGGTTGGTGCTGCAGCCTGCTCCGCACTGGTGCAGGGAGGGGGAAATAATTCCCTTCTCCCGCAGCCTGCAAAACCAAAGGTCAGTGGTCTTGGGAAGGACTCTTTCTCTCATACATTGTGGGACAAGCACTAAGCTACCTCCTGGCCAGTGCCACCAACGGGAGTTTTCTGTGAAGAAGGGAATAGCTGGATTCATGAAGAGACAGAATCCCATCCCTTCCCATGAGACAGTGGCCTGGAAAATCCCAGCTGAGCTGAGCTGCAGTCATATGACTCCTATCCTGGAGAGAGCTTCAAACCCTCCCTGCTCACCATGATGGAAGTCAAAGAACTCCATGCCCAATGGGAGCAGGGTCTTCCCGCTGATGAACACCAGAGGCAGGACTGAATTGACAACTCTAACCTCTCTCTGGGCTTCTCTATACTGGCAAGTTTGTACACAGGAAAGCAGCTTTTTGTGCTCAAACTGCAGATGTGCACACACTGCCAAGCCACTTTGTGCGCAGAAACTCCTCAGCGCCAGCGCTGCAAAAAAACCACCTTGACAAGAGTCGCGAGGCTATTTGCGCACAGGCTCCAGCACTCTATTTTGTGTGTGTGTGTGTGTGTGTGTGTTGTGCAGCGAGCCCAAGGAGGGAGGCAGGGGCTGATGTCGGGAATTGCCCCTCCCCCAGGACTGGTTGCTTCCTGCCGCCATCTGAACTTACAAGCCAGCATGCTGACACCATCTCTCTCCCCTCTCCATACACAGACACTGTCACACTGTAGCAAGGTGGTGTAGATCCCCTCCTCCCCAGGGAAGGTCAAGCCCCTTCAGACACCTAAGGGGGCGGGGCCACAGAGCAGTGAGCCCGCCCCTCAGAGGCTCAGGAGGTGACCCAGAAGTATAAAAGCCGGCCGTCAGCGCTCAGTTGGAGCCCAGCCGCCGTCGGGAGCAGACCTTCCAGAGGGTGCTCATGACTGGGAAGTTGCTGAGGCCCAGAGCCGTTGCCCTGACTGGCTGGAGCTTCCCTGCGTCCGCTACGACGAGGAGCTGCCGGAGCCGCCCCATCCCTGCTGTTACCCCGAGGAACCCCCAGAGCAGACCTGGCCGGACTTCCCAGAGGTACTGCCGGACCTACCGCCCAGCCCCGGCCGGAAGGGGCCCATGCTACTGGACTTCCCGGGGGCTGACGTCACAGACCAGGTAGACCCAGAAGGGGAGATCGGAAGTAGCCCGGGGGCAGCCAACTCCAGTCAGGCTGCAAGTATACCTGAACCCATGTCAGTGTGTTGCGGTCAGGACCCCACTGACCAACAGCGGTGATAGCCGCTACTAGGGCCCCAGGCTGGAACGCAGTGGAGTGGGTGGGCCTGCGTTCCCCCTGCCACCCGTACTCGGGTGGCAGAATCCCCCTCCCCCCGGCCTGAGGAGGCCATATAGCTGAGAGGTTGCATGCTCAGCCCTGAACCAAAAGGGTCTGAGCCTCTGTAGCTGTGTGTTTGCTGCCCCGCCCGAACCCAGGGCTGGGCCCCTTTAAACTGTACCACTGCTCGGTCCTGCACCAAAGGGCTCGAGCTGCCTGAACTATTGTTTGCCCAGCCCTGAGCCAAGAGGGTCTGAGCCTCTGTAGCTGTGTGTTTGCTGCCCCGCCCTATAGCAGAAGGCCGGAGCCCCAAGCAACTGCGCAGCGTCGCTCAGCCCTGAAGAAAGGGGCTGACTTAGAGGACGCATATTGAGGTTGGTGTGGCTCCCCTCCTCTCCAGGGAGGGTTGAGCCCCAGCCATACACGTTTACACACACACTCTGCCCCGCCCCTTCAGTTGAAAAGCAACTGGCAATGTAGTAGGATGCCCATGGAAGGATGGGATTGCGAAACCTGCATCATGTGAGGCATTGCAAACCCTTCCCAAAGCACGCTGCAGCCAGTTGCACAGTGGGATAGCTCCCACAATGCACTGCTCTCTTTGCCATTGCAAGAGCTGCTAATGTGGATGCACTCCAGCAGCACAAGGAGCCCAGTGCGCACACGCAACAGTGGTTTAATTCCAGCATGTTTTAATAAGTGGCGCAGAAACTTGCCAGTGTAGACGTAACCTCTGAGCGAAAACTCTTGTCGCGGTCCTTTGTTGTGTCATCTACCCTCAGACTTGGGCTTGAGGTAGAGATGTGCAGAGCATAGTAAGAGGTCTTCCACTCAGTGACTGTCTGTAGCTAGTGGTTAGATTCCATTCTCCCACTGGCACTTCCTTTGACATCACTGCTCACTGATTAGTATTCAAGCTGCTTCCGTAAAGCGGTGCAATGCCTGAGGAGCCAGAGCAACAGCCACGTGGGGAACAATATGAAGTTGCATCCATGGGCAAAAAACCCTCATGTGAGTAGAAAAATATAGTGGAGAAAATTCTGGTACCCACCTAAGTGCGGGGAGGAGTGTCTTTAAATCCCTCTGTTGGGTTTGCTGCCTGGGGCAAAGCCCGTACATACTGTGAAGTTCATGCACTTTGCCTGGGGGAAGCGCTGTATCCTTCAGGGCACATTGGTTTGAGAAGCAGGGGATGGGTCTATCTGTCAGTTGATAAAGTCCCTTCGCTGTTACATAATTTGTAAGGAGCTGGAGAAACATGTCTTTGTTTAAAACCACAAATTACTTTCAGTGAAGAATTGCTCTCCAAAGAGGAGCAGGACCTGCATCGTGCGGCTAAGACAATTGCCTCTCTGCCTGTTGAACATGGTAACTACTTTTATCCATAATTCAACAGCCCTTTTAGGCAAGCAGATGCCGGCAGAAGTGGGATGAGCTTCCTCATAACTTTCAGGAAAGGCATAAAACACTCCATGCGGGCAACAAAATTTGCGGGAAATCAGCCAGCCAATCAGGAAAGTGAACTATTATGCTTTTAAGGGTAAAATAATTAGAGCAGCAGGATTGACCAGCCCTGTCCTTCCTTTGAAAACTCTGTGAGCTAAGGACTTAGTCCCTAAGTAATGCTATAGCCAACCACAACCCAGTCAGCCATGGATCCGATACACCCTCCACGAAAGTCACTGATTTCAGAGTTACCTGGGGCTACATATTGCCAACCTTCAGTCCTACACGTGATCAGTAAAAATGGGATCTTCTGAAGTTTTCCACACGGACCTAACTCTGCTCCCGCTGGAGTCAATGGTAACAGTGAGGGACTTCTGAAGAGCCTGATTTTCAGACCCAGACGCCAGTTCTGCCAATGCACACGTACGCCTAACGTTAAATACATGAGTTGTTCAACTAATAGCAATGGCATTACTCACGTGCATAAAGCTAAGCACATTCACAAATATTTGCAGAATCAGAGCCTTAAACTAGACACTATCTACTATGTGTGTATACGAATCAGGATCATGCATTTCCTACCTCCAGTAGTAACGGTTTCCAGAATCAGACCCTAATTCATTAACCTATGGTGGTGATTTAGAGAGAAGCCTGTCTGTACAATGAATCTGGATGATGTTATTAAATTGTTACTAGAAACACTGCTGTATCATGAAATGCCTCTATGGAAGTGTGGAATCCACCTAGGCTGGCTGGGCCTGGAGCATGTACCCACCAGACTAAAGGTTAACTACTCCATTGACCCAACAATTGTGCTCTGATTACTCCATGGGTATGCTAAGGAGGTTGGCTAGCGCTAGGAGAACCAGAGCAGAGGGCTAGTGTTTGGGTAGTAGAAGATTTCCAAATAGGATAAAAAGACAGAGGTGACAAAGCTGGGGTTTTAAAAAGGACTCACGGGGGGAAGGTTTTGAGAAGGACAAGAAGCTTCGGGCAGGAGAGGGGAAGAGACAGGCATGCTTTCCTAGCAAGGGAGACCTGCTTTAGCTGTGGGACCAAGCAAGCTGGCCAAGAGAAAAGGGCTCCTTGGTTCAGAAGACAACCCATGAGCAGCTGAGGGAGCATAGGATGAATCCAGAGGGCTTTCACCCCACCTCAAAGAATGATCCAGAGTGGTGAGGAAACTGAGGCAGGAAAATGAGCGTAGGGTGTATTATTTCTGTCTAGATCTGTGTATTTCTGGTGCTACTAAGAGCAATGGTATTATACACCTGTGCAATGTGTGTGTGTGTGTGTGTGAGTGAGTGAGTGAAATGTGTTACCTGAAGAGGTAGATGGTAAAGCCAGAACACCCACATGGCTGGAGTTCTGGAAGAGGGTGTGTTTAAGCTCTGGGAGAGGCTGAAGGGTTAGCCCTGGTCCCAAGAGCTAGGCAGTTGGACTGCAGGGTTGCAGCTCTCAGCAGGATGCTAGACAGAGGATTCGTACCTTGAAAGGGCACCTGAAGTCCACACATTATGGGCAGGACCTGGACTCCATTCAGACTCCAGAGGCTTGAAGCGAGCAGGGACTTAGGGGTTGGAGCCCCTCACAGCAGTCTGGAGAGCAGCTTGGAGGGGGAACTTAACTAGACATGTGACTCCTTCCATCGCTGCTTTAATGTGTACGTGTGTGCAAACGTCAGCCGGAATACTTTAACAAACCAGTTATTAAACTATACAGTGTCTCTGCCTTTAAATAAGTGGGAAAGGAACATGTTAGATTAAAGCTAACACATGGTTAACACAGGCAATAGTGATCTCCATTACACAATGAGAAGCCAGAAAAGGCAGAGAAGTTGTGTCACTGGTGCAAATGACTGGCCCCAGAGCAGCTGTTCAGTTATAGAAAATACAAAATACTACATCATTAGTTTTATATAAACTGCTCATTCCTTTACAAATGCTGGAAGGGTTGATGATAAAAGCCTGGCATATTACACATAAAGATAATTAACAATGATGTCAAATGAAAGCCAAAAAGCGAACACGTGCACAGCAACAGGCACGCACTCCACAGGGGTGGCCGAGGTCCGCTGTTTGAAAGGATAGCTCTATCTGAGAAGCTCTTATCCAGTCCCACCTAAAATAAATTTAAGTTTGAAAAGAACAGTTAAGTAAAGATGCTGCAAAGACCCACCAAGTCTGCCACCCTCTGTCTGGCCTACGGATTGCTGGCCATTTCTCCAACCCTGCAGGGGAAGTTGAATAATCTACTGGGCTTTTTGTTACCAGGCTCTTGTGAAATCAGAACAACGTGTGAGCACTAAGGAATAGCTCTGGCATGTTTACAAGCCAGCCTCGGTTTCCCATCCCTGGTTCAATTTAGAAGATCTAAATCCAGAGTCCCCAGGCTCTCACTTGCAGTGAAACTTCCAGGCAAATGTTTCTCTCTCTCTCTCTCCATCTTTTAAAAATGTCCATGTTTCCCAGATATCTCATTTCACCCTATTCAAGAATGAAATCTGCTGTAAGGACTTCCTGGGGCTCCCTTTCTCAGGTAATTCCCTGAGATCAGAGAAAATGGGGAATGCAGTTTTTTGATCTCTGGCTTTTACGTGCACACTGCTGAATGTCATCAGCATTTCTTCCAGGACAGAGTTGAAAAAGGCTCAACTTTCTGCCATTTCTTCTGACATTCTGTGCGTTAATTACGTCACATTTGGGATATTGCTGCACCATGTGCTTACAACTAATCACCAAAATGAGAATGGGGAAACACCAGAAATATGGCATTGGTGTCTATATATTATTTGTAATAGGCTACATATTTACTGGATACATACACACGCTATTTTATCAGTACACGCCCCCATTAATCCATAGAGTTATCTCCCCACATAGGGCTTTTGTGACATGTAACTGCAAAATAAAAGGCACCTACTGCTGCTGACTTGTGCCTGCATTTTTATGCAAATATGGGGAAATTTGGAGGATGTTAGCAAGCCTAGCAGTGTCTACAAGCAAACATAGTAGAAAAGGATGTGACCTAAACCTTTGTAATCCCCCATCAGAAATTTCTGTTGCAGAGTTGGGACCACATAAAGGAGAAGTTAAGGGCTAGACCCTGGGCTGATGGAGAAGCAGAGATGTCTGCAAAGCACTCTAGTGCACCCCTGACCATCGTGGGCTGGTTCAGCTCCTGGTGTGATTTATAACAACCTCCAGGCTGCTGTGAATCATGCCCGCTTGAAAAGCCCACAAAGGGGCCATAACACTGATGGGGGTGAAGAGGAGTAACTGGGCTGCAATGCAGCACACCTCCACAACTGCCTCACACCTCTCTCCCCAGCACACTCCGCTGTGCTAGGTGGAGCCAGGAAGGGGCAGTTTAGAGACAGCTAGTCCAGCTTCCTACCTATTCTCAGCTGTCCAGAGAGCTGCCAAGGGGCCATTTCATGGGCTAGACTCTGACCCTAAACCTTTTTGCCCATCGAGATACTGTTTAGTCAATATTGTTACCTTCTGAGCATGAATAGCTGTCAGATTCTCACTCTATCCATCTCAATCATTTAGCAGTAGCTCTGCTCAGCGCTAATGTCAAGATTGGTTTCCAGTGGCTCCAAACACAATGCCTTGTTGCCACAGAGTCAAAGGCCAGACGGGACCCCCAGATCAAGCCACCAACACCCTCTGTCTCCCCCACACCGAGCCCAATAACCAACACTGGATCACAGCATTACAGTGCTCAGGATGTGCCACAGGCAGAGAACAGGAGGGCCAAGAGGTGCCAAGGCCCCTGCAATGGCAGGGAAATGATTAAATGAGATGCCCCCAGATAATCCTTGCAAGTGACCCGCACCCTGCACTGCAGAGGAAGGGAAAAAAAACCCAAGATCACTGCCAGTCTGACCTGGGGAAAGATTCCTTCCCAAGCCCACACGTGGCGATCAGTTAGACCCTGAGTTTGTGAGCGAGGACAAGCCAGAACAAGCGCCTGAGAAAGAGAATGCTCAGTGCCTCCTCACAGAACTGGCCCACCCTGTCCAGCATCCCATCTCCAGCCAGGGAGGCCAAACTTCCTCCCCCAGAATACTTTGGTGTAGGGGCAAGGAATCCCTTCCTGACCCCTGCAGGTGGCCAGCTGAAGCCCTGAAGCTTGAGCTCTAGAAATGTAAGACATGAACTGGAAGGAACATCTAGGGCTGCTGAGCCCTGCCCTCCACCATCACAAGCAACACTGTCATACAATCCCGCTCATCAGTTTGTCCAGCTCTCTTATAACTAATCAAGGTGTTTGCCTGACAGCTCCTACTGACAGGCTATTCCAGAACCTCACCCCCTGTTGCTTTGACACCATCTTCTCATTTCTAGCCTAAATGTTTTCCTGACCAGTTTATACCACTTCTTTAGCTTGAATAACTCTTCACCCCCCCCGGTGATTACCCCCATGATGTATTTATACCAGTCTCTGCTCATAAGACAGATCCTCCATTCCTCGATCATCCAAGTAGCTCTTCTCAGCACCTGTTCCACTTTGAAATCCTGTTTCCCAAACACAGGTAATATGGGTTGAACAGGAATGACCGAACTGCACCCAGTACTCCAGATGAGGTCTTCCCAGTACCTTGTACAATGGCTGCCTCTGCTGGAAATACCTCACAGGATACCTCCTAGGATCGCATCTGCTTTTTTCACAGCCGCATTATATTGGTGCCTCAGACTCATCCTGTGATGGACCCACACACCCAGATCTCTCTCTTCCTCTCCCACTTCCAACCAATGAGCCCACAGCTTGCAGCAAAATTTCTTACTATTTGACCCTAAGCATATGACCTTATACTTTGTACTACTGAATTTCATCCCACTTCTGTCACTCCAGGCTTCAAGGTCATCCAGCTTTTCCTGTCTAATAATCCGATCCTCTCCTGTATTGACAGTGCCTCCCAGCTTTGTACCACCAGGAAATTTCATTAGTGTTCTCCACTGTTTTCTGGCAAGCTCATTAATAATAATATTGACTAACATTGGTCCCAAGACAGATCCTTGAGGAACCCCACTAGTACCCTCCCTCCAGTCCGACAGTTCACCTTTCGGCACAATCCATTGCCTTCTCCCCTTTAGCCAGATCCCTATCCACTTCACAATACTCGGACTGATCCCTACCTGCTCTCATTTAACTAATAATTTCCCATGTGGTACCATGTCAAATGCTTTACTGAGTCCAAGTATATTAGATCTACTGCAGTGGTTCTCAGCCAGTGGTACATGAACCCCTGAGGGTATGCAGAGATATTCCACGGGGTACATCAGCTCATCTAGATATTTGTCAACATCCTATATATAAAGCACGATCGAAATAGGTACAAACTAAAACTTCATACAGATAGTGACTTTTTTATACGGCTCTGTAACGGGGTTCACTCACTCCTCCAGCACCTATTTGTGGCTCTCCCAAGGATTAGCTCTGGTAGCCAGTGCACCCTACTCTGGTGGTGCTTCACCACTCACCTCTTCTGTTCCTGGACCTACGTCCCTCCAAGGACTGCGGTGTCCTCTTCAGTGACATAGGCCCCCAGCTGTGTCATCCTCTGTGTTCCTCCTTTCCAAAAGATGTCTCTGCAATCCCTGCCCGGCCACTTCTCTCAGTGCTGACTGCAGTCGTAATGTTCAAGCGTTAGCGTGGGACACGCTGTACAGACCTGTAGCTTGGTTTGTCTGTTTGATTCTGTAGCAGGGTGCTGCTGCAAAAGGCACCTAATTAGCCCCTGCTGCGCCAGCCCCAAACAGGGGAAATAGATTGGGGCTGGGGGGAAGTCTGGTGCCTGGCCTCTAGAACTGGCTGCACCTGTGGGCCTGAAGGTTCAAGGGCTATAAAGGCTGGCTGGCAGCCAGAAGAAGGGGGAATGGCCAGGGGAAGGTCAGTCTCCACGCTGAGGGCAGACTCCCCGTAGGAGAGGAGACCACAGGGCCTGTAAGCTCTGTAAACAGTATCACCAGTGGAGGGAACTTATGTAAATAAAGCCACGGGTGCTGCATCAAGAGAAGCCTCTCTGTGCTTTATTGGGGCAGCAGAGGGCCTCAGGAAGAGGGGTGAGCGAAGGACCCGGTTACAGATTCCCAATCACCAAGCGCTAGCCCAGAGTCAGAAGCAGGGTGTTAACAAGAGTGGGGGGCAGGAGAGCAATCAGATAAAGCTTGTCAGCAGACAGGGTTTCTCTTAGGCACCTGTGGAGATGTGTAATTCATTCTTCTGAAACATGAAGCAAAAGGACTGCCCGCTTTCCTTTGACCCACTGGGATAGCATAGGGCTAATATGAGCAGTTTGCCATTTCTTAGCGCATTTAGCAACAACCTGCACAGTGGGTGCCATGAAGAAATCTGCATTGCCGCAGGTATCTCAAAGCAATATCTTAGCTATTGCTGTGGTGCAGGAACATTGGCTTCTTAATTCACAGTGCTACAGTGGAATGCAATAGTTCTATCCAAACACCATATTCACGGCATCCTTTTCAGTTGGAAAACAATAAATTCTACCCAAGAACTGGGGCAAATAAACCCCTCAGCTCCTGTGAACCTTCGTCTGGGAGCTTCTTTCTAACTAGCTCCACAGGTTTGCTCTGCAGGGCAAGCCCAAGTATGTCCAGAAGGCTTGTGATGACACGTGAGCCAGAGTGAAAAAAATCCAGACTGTGCCACCAAGTGGCCAGGAAATTCAAACTGCTGCTAGCAATGTACAGTAGAACTACAGCATTACGGCCACCTCGGCAATGGAGGTTGTTCATAACTCTGAAATATTCGTAGCTCTGAACAAAACGTTACAGTGGTTCTTTCAAAAGTTTACAACTGAACATTGACTGAATACAGCTTTGAAACTTTACCTTGTAGAAGAAAAATGCTGCTTTTAACAATCTTAATTTAAATGAAAGAAGCACAGAAACTGTTTCCTTACCTTGTCAAATCTTTCTTTTAACTTGTTTTTTAATAGTTTACATTTAACCTGGTGTTCTCCTGTAGCAGCTGTTGGCAAAGGGTAAAAGACTAAAGGGAATGGTTAGAGCAGGATCCAGCACCATGATCCCATCAGGAGCATCACATTAATTCTTAGTGGTAGCTAAGGCTTTGTCCTCACTGGTAACTAAAGGATAAAACTTTTGTCATTCAGAGGTGTTAAAAAAAACACCTCCCCCGAAGACAAAAGTTTTTGTCAAGGAAAGTGCCAGTGTGAACAGCACTTTGTCGGCGGGAATGCTCTCCTGCCAACAAAGCTACCGCTGCTTGTTGGGGTGGAAGTTTTTTGTTGGTGGGAGAGCTCTCTTCTACCAACAAACAGCAGCTACACTGCATGCCTTTTAGCGGCATGGCTGTAGTGGCACAGCCATATCGGCACAGTCGTGTAGCTAAAAGACGTGTCACGTAGACAAAGCCGAAGTGAGGCTATAGTCCTGGGCTGAGAAAGAGAAGTAGCATGCAACGAGCAACCACCAAGCTGAACACCATCACCTTGTGGGTTTCTAAAACAGACAAGAGACAGCACGGTACCAGCACGATTTAAACTCAGAGAGTAACAGAGGGTTTAAGAGAAGGAAACAGACTAGATTAAGCCATGAAAGGTTTACAAATAAATCTAATTAAGAGTGTCATATTCTGAGTTCCTCAGGCTTTGTAAATCCCAGACAGGCACTTTCAACACTAAACTACTATTTTGTGGCTCAGTAACTGAACACACTGCAGACTTGCAGACATGAGGTCTGACCACAGCCCCTTGCATTCAGCAGAAATACACCCTTCAGTTTCATGGGGCATTGGACCAGGCCAGGGGAACCACTGTACACCAGTCAAAGCAATTTTGCTCAGCAGGTAAGTTCCGTTAGGCTCATCCTAGCTTTAGCTATGAATCAGAAATACTTTTTGGTGGAGATTAACACCACTTCACAGACATTTAAGCAACATGCAGCACTGACTCAAACCAGCCAGTGATATTAATCGTGTAATATTGGGAATTATCCTGTTTAACCAGCTTTTCAACTGCTGAAGATGCTCAACGCCCAGAGACTTTTGAAATACAAACTTGACCCAACAGCACATGCTCAATACTGGCAAATTTCAAACAGGTGCAGCCCATGCACTGATGGTGCGATTAGAGGGGGCACACTCATTCACTGGTTCAAAGTCACTTCTAGAACAGTCTCAGCTTGCACGGTGCTAAAAGGCAGCAGTGAAACACGCCAGCTCCTTCGCGATCTCTCTAGACCAGCTGAAGGAGATCCAATTTGCATTCTATGCAATAAAATCTGAACATAGTATAAGAATGTGGAAGTGCTGCATAAGTTCAGCTCCTAGATCTGGTATCCCGCCACTTAGAGGAAGGAGAAAAACCCACCATGCATCTCACCACCTCTGCATAGGGTGACCAGACAGCAAGTGTGAAAAATCGGGACGGGGTGGGGGTAATAGGAGCCTATTTAAGAAAAAGACCCAAAAATCGGGACTGTCCCTATAAAATCGAGACATCTGGTCACCCTACCTCTGCAGGACTATTCATGACAGAAGAAATCCTTTCCTTGCCTCCACGGCTTACTACTCAGAAAGACAGACCTGTCAGTGTACGTGTGCTAATGGCCCCCGCTTCCCATTAAAAACATAGGGCTCTAGTGTCGAGAAGCTGTAATGTTACCCTGTACTCAGAACAGAAATAACCTATGGTGTGTCTATTAAGAAATTGTGGTAACAGGAAATGCAGCCACTGCCTAGGAAGATGCTGTTAATGTTCAGAAGGCCCCAGGAAGCCTGCAGGGGACAGGCATTATACAAGTATCAACACATTATTGATCACAGTTTGAAGTTAAACATGCAAGTTGCTGCTGCCTTTGTACCCCTTCCTCCCACCCCTCCCCACCCCACCCCCCCAAAAAACACTTGTCAATTAGAAAGGGGGAATCTTTGCTATAAATTAACATATGGAAGTACAGAAATAAACTGTAATTAACTACAATGAAAGCAACAAGCATGCTGTGCTGTGAATCTGCTGACAGCTTGCAAACACACAATAGGAAGCTGTAATGTTTTATGACATTAATGTAGTTATTGAATCCCTGATGGTGTCAAGTTGTCAATGCAATGGACCATCAAACAACTTGCTGTTACTAATCCTAATTAGCTAACACTTCTTGGGCCAGATTCTCTTTAATGGACTCTGGTGGTGGGACATCAAGTTGCAGTTTATAGCTCCCTCATTCTCAAGTGCAGCTGCCCTGGTCCCAACATAAATTAGAGCAGTCTCTAGGCTGCTCTAACTTTTGTCAGCTGGCTCTGGCCTCTAAGGGAACCATAGACCAGCTGAGAATTGGTGGACAGCAGGTGTGCTCTCCCCTTACACACCAGGCAGGGGTGACTGGAGTAAGGAGCCGGTTTGGCTAGCTTTACCCAAGCCAAAAGATTCCCCTCAAAGTTCTGAGGTGGGTAGCTGCAGTGAGCAGCACATAGGGACATAAGCATTGCCAGACTGGATCAGACTTGAGGTTCATCTTATCCAGTGTTCTGTCTCCCACAACAGTCAAAGCCACAGTGTTCAGAGGAAGATGCAAGAGCCCTGCAGTAGCAGATGTGGGATAATCTGCTCCTGATCTTCAGTAGCCAAAGACTTGGGGCTGTCTCCAAGAGTGTGCTTTCATTTCTAGATATCAGTTGCAGTAATCAAGACTGGAGAGCAAAAATGTCTGGCTCACCATGGCCAGGTCTGCCTTGGATAGGACGGGATATGGTCTCTGGCCAGATGCAGATGGAAATGGGTAGGATATTTCGGCACCTAGTATCACCCAGGATCCTGGGGCTGTGGACCAACTTAGTCTGCAAACAGTTGCCCTCACTAAAACGGGGATGTGAGAAAGCTCATTTTTCTAAGTGCTTCCCACAAGCATCACCAGCCAACTGCTCTTCATCAGGCTGCTTACAGTGAGCTAACTTCTAGCTCTTCAAATTCAACCTTGAATCTGGGAGTCAAGCTGGGTGTTCTTCTCATTCATCACTATCACAGTTCAGCATAACTGCACCTGTATTCCTGCTCCATGGTCCCTCAAGAGCGCCCCTATAGGTTCCCAGCTCATTAGCCATCACCTCTCTTGGGTAGATCTCCTTGTCTCTCCCCCTCCTGACCCGTTTATTCCAGGCTGCTCAGTTCCCTACCTTGCCCTGTGATATTCCCTGCAAGCCAGACTGCCTAAGCAAGCCAGCATGTGCGCCTTGCTTTCTCTCCAGAGGCTACAACCAGCTGTAATTGCCAGCAGTCACAAGTCATTGCACAGCTTTCTAAGCAAGCACATTTATTCTAAAGGTGAAAGCATTACAGAGAAAACATACTAAAGACAATAAGAGAACCTATGTGTATGCTAAACAGCTTACCAGAGGTCATCCCCAGCCTCAGGCGTTGACTGATGTCAAACCTTTCTACAAGGACTGGGCCATCAGAAAGAAGGGTCTGTCCATTTGCTGATTAGAAGGAAAGCCCTGAGTCAGTTTAAACTCATGCTATTTATCCAAAAGTGCTTTCTTTGTCTGTTGGTCTCTGGAGAATCTAGTTTGAACTAGTATATGTGAGCCTCTCCGGGGGGTGGAACCTCCTCGGGAGGTTACAACCCAGTTAATTTGCCTTAATCTCCATCCACTGTTTTTAGTTCCTGTAGGAGCTGTGGAAGGCTTCCCCACCCACAGCAGAACACAATCAGACACAACATGTGTGTGTGAAACAATGGACCCCAAAGATACTGCATAGGGTTGCAATATTTGTCACATCTCCCCCCTAAAGAAGTTACACAGAATCCTGGCCCACAATAATATACAAACTTAATTCCATAAGGTTTTTCAAGGATACTGCAGGAAATTGCTACGTCTGTCCCAATCACCATCAGTAACACAGGTTTTGCAGGCAAAATTAGCCACTTAACAACACCTGTGCAGTGCCATTGCTTTCAGTGTGGAACATAGCAATCAAGTCTGTTCATGATGCACAAGGAGAAATAGAACCCAACTCACTATCTTCAGGTTTGTCTACACTCAAGACAGGCTAACGTCAGTGGAATTTTCAAGTGAGAACAGGCACATTGCGTTATAACACTTGATCAACACTGAGTGGCTGTTTTAGCAGGCAACAAATTGTGCTAAATCAAGCTGTGACAGACCAGTCAATTCAAGCTGAAAACACCATGCCTGAGTTAACGGTTTGTGCGTGTGGAAAGGATTTGGGTTAGGGGCAACACAGGTTATGACGTGAGTTAATCTGTACTGAAGAGTTAGTTGCATCAGCTTTCCAAGAATAACTGAAGAAAAAAAGCAGTAGAAATTTATTTTTGTCACTAAAATGAGCAGCTGTGACTCTCAACACATCCAAGGAAAAGATCGAGTATGAAGTATACGTATTTTTACATAATGAGACTCATGAGTGATAGGTGTACTTTTAAAAAATGCCACACGAATAGAAATGAAAGCTATTTCAAACTAGATTACAAAAGCAGAGCTGGGTGTGATTTGAAGGTTAAGGTTCTAATCTAGATCAGAACTTTTCCAAAGTTCTAACAAGAGGGCTTGATTTCACCCCCACTCTCTAAGAGGCACAGCTCTAGGAAATTTGTTTTAATATTAATTTTGACAGATTGAAAAATTACCCTACCTGGTTTCTGTAGATTTTACAGATCATTAATTTCATCTCTTTTCATTATGTTGTCCTGAGAGGAACCATCACCAAGTTAAATGAACATTGTGAAAAATTATTATAACCTCATCTGTGTTCCCTTCCATGCCCACCCTCCTCCCTTCCCAGAAGATTTCTGACTGGGGAGAACCTTCGTTTTATGCAACTCATGACAAATCCCTTAAGCACTTTACAGTCTCTGGGGACTCGACTCATCCCTTGTACATGTAATGTGATTTCAGAGGGCACAAGATGGTTTCTTTTTTAAATACCACAAGTGCCAAATGCACATTAGAGATTGACTACCGATCCTGATAGAAAAGACAAGAATTTGAAGGTTTAAAATCTTCCAATTTGTTGCACTCCTACAAATTAGCTGAATCAATCCAAATCTTCTTCAACTAATACCATTTTTTGTGTGTGCATAAATATACACATGCATACACATAACATAGGTTCCAAGTTTGAGCCCAGCTCATATGTTTATGGTTGACAGACCATTCACTACTGTAGAGTGATGCAAAAACATACCACGAGTAAAATGATCACAAAAATACATTCCTTATAAATCATAGTGCCTGAAAATAATCTCTACAAAAGTCTAACCTTTCACAGCCTAAAACAAGCTCACAGCACTTCCTCTAAATGCTACAACATATAACTCTCCACTCACACTTGCAAAAGGAAGCCTTTTAAGTGCAGTGTTAAAATTGCCCCACCTACAACTTACTCAAAGCCTGGCAGTATTCCTTAGAATTCTGCCCTTTTCCTTTCCCGTTTGCATATCTCACCTTTAAAGTACATCAGAAATATCTAAAAATAGACGGAGGAAAAACAGAATGTTGCAACGCTTGTGATTCAGTCACTTCAGTGTTTGTGCTCCTGTGAACACTTATAAAATCCTCCCTCTGCCTCCCCCCGCCCCTTCCCAAACTGACTTTCAGTGAGACTTGGGCTCCTAAATCACTTAAGTACTTTTGAAAATTTTATCCCACCACAGGACAAAGGCCAATAACAGAGCTCCTTCAGCCTTACCCGGTATTATTTACACAGATTTTACATACAAGGAAACGAAGGACCAATAAGGGAAAGTGACGTGCCCAATACCACCCAGCAATCAGGGGAAGAGTCCCAGAGGGCCTGCTCTCAATGTGGTGCCCAGGGCCTTCATCTCCCACTGAAATCAACAAGATGCAGGCAGCTCAGCTGACTCTACTCTTCCAAGGGAAGTGAATGTTTGCACAGGGACAGGTCTCCTGTTGCTGGGTTAACAGCCAGGCAGAGCCAAAAGACTCATCCCCAAAGCAGAAGGGAGCAAGAGTTAGGAAGGTTGTGTTGTAATGAAACTGTCACCATTACACCCAGCAGCGAGAGCAGGCTGCAGGTTTTGTCTGATAGATGAATTATAAGCCCTCAGCCGGCCATGAACCAGCTCCACTGTACAAAGCACTAAGAACACTGCACCAAGAAAACAGACCAACAGCTGCCGACTGTTACCTTTGGAGCAATAAAACTCTCATTGTACCAGAAGGGCAGAGGACTCCTCCCAGGGCGGATTAGACACTAGCAGAACAGGCCCATGTCAAGAGCCCCTGTCTGGCAGGAAGCCACATGCCCAGCAACCGTGCCTCAGCATCTCTTCCCCGATGTGTAGCTGCGCTGGCTCTGCAGGGCAAACGCTGACTGCAGGACTCTCTGCAGGTGTGATCCATGCACAGCGAGCAGAGGGACCTGGGGGCACCACTTCCATCCCTGCACGCAGCCCAGCAGCAGCAGGTCCTGCTCTCACACCCCCAAAGACTGTCGCTGAGGGGAGCCAGAGGGAGAGCAGTGCTGGGGCAGGCCTCAGGGAACCACAGAGAGATGCTGAAAGATAGAGGGGATTAGGGTCTCCAGACGACGGAGGGGAACCAGGGCAGCCAAGGGAGGGATTTGGTGCAAAGGCTATGCAGGAACTCTTGGAAAAGAAGGGAATAAAAGGAGGATGGAAATAGGAGGAGGAAGAGAGGGGTAGGGAGGAGTCATTGCTTTGGGATAACCGGTAGGTGGCTCCATGCCGCTGAACAGACTGGGGGAGCAGCACCCTTCCAGGGGGAAAGGGGCTGGGGCCCTGGTGGGATTTCTGACAAGCTGAAGAGCACTTCTCTCACTTCTCCTCCCAATCACTGACACAGGAAATAACCCACCATGCCCCAGCCTGTGCACACAAGCCCCAGCAGCTGGATGCAGCCGGAGAGATGGATCACCGGGGGCAGTGCCCTGCACTGTACCTCCTTGAGCTGTCCCTGGCAGATGGTTTCAGTGGTGGAAGAGATGGACTCTGCACCTCCCCACAGGTCATGGGCAGGGCTCTCCAGCACAGCTTGGGGAGGGCTGGGCACCCAGGCTGTGGAAGGATTTACAGCCCATTCTCCTAGGTATGGGACATGTCCGCAGAATGATCAGCACCTCACGCAGTCAACAAGACTCCTCCAAGCCAGATGTTTAAATCTACTAACTGCAGCCTGATACCAAGCACACACTTCACACACCGAGACCACAAGCATGGCCAGGGTCAGAATGGAACCGCACGGCCACCTTCTAGTAACGCATTTACTGCTCAGAACAGTAGCCTCCAGAGGTTCCCCATGGAGAACACCTGCCCCCAACTCACCCCTCCTTGAGGCCTGCTTCCGATGCTAGGACTCAGAGCAACTGGCCAGCTACTAACTCTAGGCTGCAAGGCCACTGCTGACAGCTGATATTTAGTGATGTGAAAAACAAGACTCTGCAGTGAGATGGAAGCATCACATTGTGCCCCTGGTATCTATCTCAATAATGTCTAATTGCGAGCGCCCTTGTCCCTCCCTGCCCATCCCTCTTACACCAAGGTTCACAAAAAGTTGGTGTTTTTGGTGACATAGAAAAAATATTCCCTTTTCATTCATTCATGAACGACATCATGAGTCACTCACACACTGACAACATACCTGTGAAAACATTTCTCGGCTGTTCTCAGTGGTGGCAGATGACAAAACAAGGAGCAATGGTCTCCAGTTGCAGTGGGGGAGGTTTAGATTGGATATTAGGAAACACTATTTTGCTAGGAGGGTGGTGAAGCACTGGAATGGGTTACCTAAGGAGGTGATGGAATCTCCTTCCTTAGAGGTTTTTAAGGTCAGGCTTGACAAAGCCCTGGCTGGGATGATTTAGTTGGTGTTGGTCCTGCTTTGAGCAGAGAGTTGGACTAGATACCTCCTGAGGTCTCTGCTAACCCTAATCTTCTATGATTCTATGAATTTATGTAGCAATGGTGTTTGCAGGATACAATGACAGGACCCTTTCTCCTCCCTTATCCCTCTTTCAAATGACCAGAAATCAGTGTCTCTACATTCAAAAAATAAGCTGAAAAAATAGCAACTGCATCCCTTCTATGCTGTCAGTCTTACAAACTTCAATGGGCTTCGGTAAGTAAGTACCTTGACAAGTCGTGTCTGATAAACAGACATGATGTGCTACTGTACTTGTACTACATAATAAAAGCTAAATTAGGATAATGCCTGGAAACATCAAAGAAGAGAAATTACTGCAAAAATTTGGTTGCAATTATATTTTATACCTCTCTGTAAAGAACTCCATCTCTGGCAGCCACACACCTTTCCTCACAATGAGGAATTAAATGCCGCCACGCTTTAAATAGAACAGATGGCTTTGTTTATATCTGAAAATGTCCAAATGGTAAAATGCTTTCCTCCTCTTGGGCAAAGAAGATTTATCAGAAACCTTTATTACCATGTCTTAGGAGACATAATGTACTGGAGATCATGAACAAAAAAAAACAAAGTCAGCTGCCAGGTTCCCTGATACAATACAAACTATTTTATCTTCAAGAAATCAGATCTAAAAAAAAATATCCCTGTTGTTTCAAAGAAGTTAGGAGAAAGGAACTATCAGTTCCTATTTGCTGCAGAGAAAAGGGAAACGCAGCAGGCTGTCAAGCAGCGTTCTTGTTTGTATTAATAATCTAATGGTTCTGATTAGAATTCAGGAGTTGGCAACCTATTGCTCAGCTCTTCAGCACTGACAGTCTAGAACGTGCACTGTTAAATGCTGATTAACGGCAGTACTGCAATTAAACACTGGAAATCCCACACGGGCAAAAACGAGCAATCAGAAATACTAGAGAGCTCTAAACCTGCAGAAAAATGTGAGCATATATAAATGTGCTAAAATAGCAACACTTGGGTAAACTAGTGAAGATGCCATGCTTTTTTATGCCTAAAATTTTCTGAAGTGGTTTAAGTGAGACATTCAGTGCACAGAAGCAAAAGATATGCTTTGCAGAATCTCCGTTTTCAGAACGTGTTTTAAGGCACACAAGGAATTAGAGAAACCCCTGAAACTAGAACTAGCCTGTGATAAAGAAGGCACTATAAAGTCTATTCAATTAACTATGAACTACAAGAATTACTACATCCCAGAAGGCATAATAATATTATTTTATATTATTTTTAACAGACATCTTCATCCTGAACCATTAAGATCAAATTATTCTTTTTTTTTTTTAAACTCTGTATCCAAAGGAAACAGCAGCTCAGTTTTGCAATGCTAAGAAAGAGAACGTCCTGACAATCAGGCAGCTGCCTTACAGGCTTCCTCTGATCAGTGTGGTGTTTCTCCAGCCAATAAGCCATGTCCCCGGCAGAATGAGCCCCAAAATAGGAACAGAGATACATCAATGAGCTACCTGCCCACAATGGGATTCTTCCACCCACCTGACGGACACCAGAGCCCTTTTAATGCCGCGGGGAGTGTGCTGGGCCTTGTATAGGTGACATTTTTATTTCAGTAGAAAGAAATGAGGCTGCCAAAGATGATCATAAAGTCACCAGGCCTCCTGTGCAGCCTGGAATGGTGTAGATCAGGGGTCGGCAACCTACGGCACGCATGCCAAAGGTGGCAAGGGAGCCGATTTTTCATGGCACGCAGGGTGGGCTGAGCTGCTCAGCCCACCACCACTCTGGGGTTCCCGCTGCTGGCTCCTTGCCAGCCGGGGTCCCCCCTGCTGCAGCCCCACTCAATACCTGTTGCTGGCCTGGGGGAAGGAACTCCAGGCTGGTAGTGGGCTGAGACCCCAGCTGGCAGGATTCGGTGATGGAAACCCCTGAGCTCTGGCCGTCAGACCACCGTTGCTCTGGGGTTCTGGCTGCTGGCCCCATGCCAGCTGGGGTCCCCTCAGCCTCACTCACCTTGCTTCCAGTTCGGGTTCCAGCGCAGGCCCCATGCCTGACAGGGTCCAGGCCTCCGGCCTTGCTCAGCCCTACCAGCCGCCAGCTCCACTCACCTCAGCTGCGGATCAGGGGTTCCAGCCACTGACCTCCTGCCAGCCGGTTATCAGCTTATAACTCAGAAGCCTGTGCACAGCTTAAAGTATCTAAATACGTGCCACCAGACGTTAGAAAACTCAGCAAGGAAAAGCAAGGGTAAGGATCACACTAAACTAATAAGATCTGCATTTTAATTTAATTTTAAATAAAGCTTCTGGAACATTTTGAAAACCTTGTTTACTTTACATATAACAGTAGTTTGGTTATATTTTATAGACTTATAGAGAGACCTTCTGAAAAATGTTAAAATGTATTACTGGCACGCGAAGCCTTAAATTAGAGTGTATACATGAAGACTCGGCACATCACTGCTGAAAAGTTGCCAATCCCTGGTGTAGACAGAAACTATGACCCGGGGGCACTTCCCAGGGGTTGGAATGTAAGTGGTCCGAAGGCTTAGGACTGGAAAGGAATTGACAGCTTTGGTGGAACTCAAGGTCAAAGCTGGGGCACAGCAGAGAGCTGGCCTCTGAATCTCCTTATCTAGGGAGTTGAATAGAAGGATCTACAAATGATGCATCAGAATTCCCCACTCACATCAGCTTCCCATCAAAGAGACCATCATGAGAAGGAAGAGGTTATGCCAAAGGAGGACAGGTAACTGGTGTCCTATGCAGCATGGCCTTATCTCAGCCACTAATACCTCAATGCAGAGATAAAAACATGCAAAGCCTTTTGGCACTGCTGATGCTTTTTATGTCTAGTAATGAGATCTGTCAACAATCGAAACTGTTTACTTGAGCATGTTTTTAAGAGATGCAGCCTGAAGATAGATATTAATACATCTTGTTGGGGTTGCGTGTTCTCTGGTTCTAAACTGAATGAATGTTCTGCATCGGGGTATGGGAGGGGATGGAAAGTCAATGGTAATTATTAGTCATTACTAGTTTGCCACTCGAACTCCAAATTCTTACCATGCAGTAGTTACAGATGGTAACAGCCTAATCAGATGCAATTTTCATGGAGCTCTCAATGGGCAAAATATAATCCAAATACTTTTGTTTTTCACCTTTACAGTGTGCAGCTGTACAGGTGACTGAGAAGTGCAACATATGCACTATTGCCGAACTGCTACTGAGGTCCTTTAGTGGGAGTTTAGCCTAAGTGCAGCCCACTGTATATAAAGGATGAGAATTACTCAAGCGAACATATTCAAGACTATCTTGTATTCTGAAAGATTCAGCACCTAGATTTAACTCTCTCTTTCCACAAGAGATCACAATAAGAGAAAATACAATGGCAGTTACAGAAGTGTCAGAAAACTATCTTCTTGATGTCACATTGGAAGTGGAAAGCTAATTAAAAAGTGATTTTTTAATGTAAATTTCTAATGCACTAAATGCAATCAGCATAAAAAATGGGATCAATATAAATCCAATGAACTTTGGAAGTTCTGCTGATGTAATGCCATAAAGTATTCTGGAGTTTAAATTCTATTCATTCTGAGTATAGCAACCTTTTGAAATGCAATAAGAAAAGTAGATCAAATGTCTCTTTAAAACTGATTACTTTTGAAAGCCCAAAATACAAGCGCTATAAATCAGAGCACAGCTATAAAATGACCAACATCTCAGAGAACATTTTTCCATTGACATATCCACATTTTAAATAGTTTCTCAGCATTGAAATCTTCCCCATATATTTGTTGCAGACACAGTGATCTCTGACTTAGCTTTAAGTATTTGTAAACACAGGGTACATTACAGGAAAGGAAACAAAAAGATCCCTTTCTTTACTAACCACAGCTGAGTCAGAGAATACACTCTCTTCTAGCTGGACAGAAGGACAATAGGAAAATTGTTTTACCAATAGTAATGAAGATCTGAGTCTAAGGAAAATGCAAGTGTTTCAATATTTTTCTGTCAAGCAGAGGCCTGGAAGAGCTCTGCGTAAAAATACTGCATTACATTACATTGGCTCTCCACCGTACTTATTCTAAATGGAGTGATTTTCTTCCCAATGTGGCTTTTTAGTGAAGTCTTATTTATTCATCTTACACAGATAAGAAAAATAGTACACATTTCAGCATGGTAACATTTGGTTTGATCACAAATACAGACCCAGGTCCTTAGGGAAGGGGAAGTCCAGGGGATTTCTGAATGAGCAAGGACCTAAAAAGGAGTGCAGAATTTAAGCCACAGGATCCTGAGAGACTGTTAGAAAGTACAGTGCTGCAGTGGTGACAAGCAAAGCAAGAAATAGAAACACAAATCAGTGTAATAATGTGAAAACTATATATCTACAATTGTAGCAAGTGACACCCAAGACCACTTAGAAGGGAAAAGATTTGAAAAAAAATATGTTTTTGCAGTTCACTTGTGCATATCATAGTATTGTGTGTAAAGTCAGTTTCACTGTTTCTCCTGGCAGATGAGTTCAGGGAGGGCAGGAGGGTGGGGTAACGACTTTTAGTTCTTTAAAAGAATGACAATTTCAAATTGATGGTGCCCCCTGGAGGTGAAAAGGAAGGAAGGATACCGGCACAGCTTCAGGAGCAAGGATTCTCCTGTGTTCATACTTATTCATATCATCCAGCAGTGGGAGCAAGGTACTGCACGTCAGAACTTGAGGCAGCAAAGTCTTTTGTGCCACACACCCTCTGACTTTGGGCCTGATTTTCAGTGTTGGTGAGAATTCATTGCTGCCATTGAAATCAAAGGGAGCTGCAAGTGCTCCATAAGTGAATCTGGCCACGCCCTGTGCGTAGCTAAGTTTGCCCATGTGCAGAATGGGTCCAGCTCATCTTAGCTCTTTCATACGGGAGTTGTGCGGGTTAGATTATTAGTGCACTTTTAGAGCCTGGGATAGGAAGCTGGTGTCTCAATAGAAAGGATCTGATTATTATCAGGAGCATGAGTACAAATACAGTAGCAGCTTTAAAAGGCTCAGGGTATTACAGTGGCCTCCCTTTGCTCCCTGTCCCTTGTCTGTTAAAACAAACAAAGGGCAGTGTCCAGCAGGTTTTCATTCAGACATGAGAGGAAGAACGGAGGAAACAGGAAAGATGGGTCAAGGCTGAGGTCTGGAGAAGTTAATGACACTGTGCAAGTAGGAGAAGGTACAAAGGCTGACGAGGAAGAGTTATTTATGCTCTGAACAGTTCAGTTTAGTCTCAGTTTAAAAGAGCCAGTCAGCTATTGTTACTCAGAATCTGCTTGTTCGGAAGCCTTCAGGCTCTTCCAGTCCTTGTTAGATGTTTACATGATACTTTTTAAAAGGGGCTTCTGCAGGAGTTACTCTCACACTGACTATAGGGAAACATGTTGGTAGAAAAAGCACTTCTAAGACATCAGAAAAGCGTGCATTTAGACATCCCTTTAAAATACAAAGACATCGCTGCTGATGCAATTAGTGTTCTTGGGAGCAGGCATGGCTTGCGATCTGTTTTCAGATCACACTCGCTCTGAATATCCAAAGCTATTAGAGAGATTCATGGAGTTCTAGAAATCAGACTGTTTTTGCAGAAGCAAGATGGTGTGTGTGGTTTCAAGGACTTTCTATACATATCTCTGGCATCCCTCTGATAAAAACCATTCCAGGCAGACTGTTACTGTATTTTATTCAGATGCTATAAAAGTACTGTTTGCTATTAGAACAAGGGCTCGGAGGAAGAGAGATTAGCTTTGTTCTACATCAATTATACAGTCTTCCTTCCATTTTCATGCATAACTTGTTTATTTGAATATTCTTTATTTGAATAATTATCATAGTGAGCTCCTGAAACTGGAGTAAACTGATAGGAAATCTTAGGGCAATTAATCATTTGCAATGGATAGCTTATGAGGATTTTTAGTGTTACTTTTCCATAAGTTTTGAACCTTATAAAACTAGAAAGAACTCACAAGTAATGCATATAGCTCTGGCTTCCCACTCAGTGTCAAAATCAAGCCTTAGCGCAGATGTTTCCATTTGCAACGAATGGCAGGGGGTGACATAATGAGAGAGTAGAAGACATTTCCTTATCCTGTTTTCTCCCCTTTCATTTTGCCCCATCCTGATGTCACTTCTCTTTGCCAGGCAAATTGACCACGATAAAAATTCAGTTCATACTCAGCATATACTTGGCAGGATGACCAGCCACTCACAATGCAGGAAAAGCAAGACAGGCAGAAAGACAGCTCCACATCACCACTCAGTGCACCTTCTATCAGGAAATGCTTTTGAAAAGGACGATGCAGCAGGTAACACAAGATCTTCTAGACTGAGGCCAGGGCTGAACACATGGAGACTCTTGGAGCCAATAGCAGAACAGTCAGGGGAAGGCATCTGCAGTGCACAAGTTTGATACCCTGAGTTCTAATTAGCAAAAGTGCTGAGCACTCACAGGTGCAACTGAAATCAACAGGAACTGAGGTTTGAACATAAAAAGTGCTCTGAAAAAACACATCCCAGGCATCCTGGGGCACCCAAATTAGTGGATACTTTTGACCTTAATCTCAGTCTCAGTTCCCTATCTGTAAAAAGAGGGTGTTTGTGAAGCACTCAGGTACTATATTGAGGGGTGCCCCCAAAAAACCCATGAGGAAATTAATCCTTCTGTCTTTACAGCAGGGGTTGACTAGTGTGCGGTAAAGGCGGCCCAGGGTTACACACTGAACAAGGAGTAAACAAAATATTGAGTAGCTGCTCATAAAGTGAGCACCAAATGAGGCAGGGTTGTGTGGGGAAAATAGCATATGACCATGCAATTCAAGTCTGTATCATCATGTGTATGCACAAGGCGGCCAAATTAAGGTTGCACAGCCAGGCTTATTTCTGGTGTTTCCTAGCTTCTCAGGGCTTCCCTGCAATGACGGTCCTTTCAGTGTAGTTTTTGTGCACACTCAGTATACGCATATAGAGCACTCCTTAAACAAAGGCTCTGTGCCCCAGGGACAGCTGCAGCTCTCCCGCCCTCTGAACGGAGCCGCTCAGTGGTGATGCTCACCCCACACAGAGGGTGCTGTCAATGACTCCCGCGTGCTCTGCTCCACACACACGTCGAGCTTCACCCTGTGCTCAGCTCAGGAGGGTGCCATGCAGGCGGATGTTAATCCAGACACTACTGATCACCCTGTGCTGGACAAACCTAGGGGGAGGATCCAGACCTAGGCACTAAAGTTACAGTGCACCACGGCAGCCCGGAGGATAACCACCACCACAAACAGGGGTGACTCTGAAGTTTCCCCGTCCTTGCCACTCCATGGGCAAAGAGCAGCCCTCCCATCATCTTCTCCCAGTCAATCTTAAATGCCCCAAGTGCACTCCTAGTCTGACCTCCAGCATACCATAGGCCAGGGCACTTCCTGAGGCAATTCCTGCTGGGACTAGTGCAGACCTCTTAAAAAAACATCCAATCTGGATTTTAAAACGTCCAGTGACCAAGAATCCCCCCAGCCCCTGGTAACTTGCTCCAGTGGGGAAGTGCTGTTTGTTAGGTGTCATTCTCCGCATTGTATTGTATCATTGGGAGCAGTGTCTGAAGAACATAATGAGCTCCTGGTGGTTCAAGCCACGTCCTTCTGTTCTTTATGGTAGTGCTAAGGTACCCTAAGGGAGATCATGGCCCCACTGTGCTGTACATGCAGAGTAAGCAGCCACACATCTCGCAGAGCTTTCCCTTGAAACAGGCAAGAGGTGAGCTAAAGGAAATAATATCATCCCCATGTTACAGGTAAGATACTGAGGCACAGAGATTAAGCAACTTGCCCAAGCTTGCCCTGGCAATCTGTGGCAGAGCTAGGAATTAAATCACGATCTCCTGAGTCTCAGTCCAGGGCTTCAACCACAAGATGGTCCTCCCCCCTATGAATACAGCCCCAAGCATGCTGATTGCACTCACTATTCTCAAAACCTCCTCACTGTATTTAGAATGCAGCTCTGGCTGCACAGAGTAGTGCAGTTCAGGTACGTCCACACTTAAAGAGCTGCAGTGGCGCTGCTGTAGCGCTTCAGCAGACGCCCATCGTAGTGCTGGGAGGGGCTGTCCCAACGCTGTAATTAATCCCCCTCCCGAAGCACTGTCTACACAGCGCAGCTCAGTGACATCTCTGAGGGGTGTCCATTTTTCACACACCTGAGAGACAGAGCGATGCTGATGTACCCCTCCACTGCAGCCCAGCCCTTAGTATTCCTCATTCTACAAAGTTGTATCAGCGATTTGAGTCTACAAGCTCTCAAAAAAACTCAAACCTGGAACCAAATTCAAAGCAAAGAGAGAAGGTCAAAAAGAAAACCTTTCCAAACCCTCCACACCTGCAGGGCTGGGAACATCCTCCCTGTGGCCGCAGTGCGAGGCCAGACTGTGGGAATCCGTGTCAGAGACACGATATAGTTTCTGCACAGCTAGAGAAAAACTGTGTGAAATGTTTGAAAAACCCTCGATTTTTAAAAGATATAAAGCAAAAACTTTTCAAAACCATCAATTCCCTCAGACAGGTTTTACCCTCTCTGTTGTACAAGAGATGGTGATATGAGGCTTGACACAGAGGGCAACGCTTTCAAAAGGTGATTTTTATCTTAATAGTCTGTACTTGAGCTTAAGGTGAGAAACTGCTGACATTGCTGCAGTATTACAGAAAACTGCAGGTCTGGTCACTTAGTAACAGCAGCTAGTCAATTTAATCAGCAGGGTGAAAGTGATGGGGCATCGTGAATTTACAACAGAAAACACAATACAGATGACAATGGTGTTTGAAGCAAGAGATGTTGCCCCCTGACTCATCTATAAAGAAAAAAAGGAGAGAAACTAAGGGTATCAGAATCTGAGTAATATTTTTCTCAAGGAGCTGTACCCTTCCAGAGTAAGGTACTACTCTGTGAGTAAGAGAATCAGAATCTGGCCATAATTAGCGTGGAAGCAGATATGGGTTAATTAGGCAGGGAATGAAATTAAGATATGGGCATTAGAGGAGCGTGAGTAAATGGAATTAGTGAAGCACAAAGACAAGACAAACAGGAGAAGAGATGGGCACAGAAATATGAATGGAAGAGCCAACGAGAAGCCAAGACCCAGGACATCTTTTAAAAGGGCTTTCAAAAGGCTACACCAAATACAGCCAGTTCACATTCCTGCACAAATGGGTGTGTGGGGAAAAGTCTAAATATTGCCTGCACATGGAAATTAAATTGTGAACAATAATTGCTGATGTTATCAACATTCATTCTCTGTGATACTTTTAATCAAAATTTTGATCACAGTCATTTTTGACATTTTTTTGATTTCCAAAACCCAGATCTCAATATGCAAATGATTTGGAAAACTATTTTGATAAAATAAAATATTGTGTATCACTATTTTAAGATGTGTCACAAAATAATATTCCTCCCCAGGACTCTCTCTCTCGTCCTCACTGCATAGCTCATTCCCACTGACCGTTGTAAGCATTTAGTCCAGCGCATTCTCCTCCTTGGGAACATTTGATTTTCCAGCTATTCCCACAAAATAAGTTCCTCATCCTGTTAGTTTCTTTGCAGACATTGTGAGCCTGATCCTGGCCTCTAATGGCAGGGGGACTGGGCACTGTGAGAACTGTGGGTCTGAAATACTGCGCCACCTCATTCACGCTGGTCCTTGCCTTTGTCCGTGGCTGGTTGCTAGCTGGAGGCTCTCAGAGGGGCACACTAGCACAGTAAGGCTGTGGCCGCACAGTGCTTTGGAGCCCATGGCTGGGATGGAGCCTCCCAATACAGGCCAACAGCCTCAGGCGAGCAGGGCTTGCGCTCGGGCTGGAGTTTGGGCTCTGATACCTGAAGAGGGGGATGGACTTGAGACCCTGAACCCCAGCCTCAGAGCTACAGATACAGCGCTAGCATGAGCCCCGTTAGCCCAAGTCTGTCGAGCCCAGGTGGCAGGGTCCATCCTCAAAGGGTTCCGGGAATGGCTTCGGGGCCTGTGGACCAGTGACAGGTATAAGCACCATCATTACTTGCAGACATCATTCACAAGTTTCATTTTTACGAGCCTGCCTGTGTTGTTAGCCATGCACGCACCAGGCACCCGGACAGTTCACCAATTAAAATATTATCCAGTATTATGTCCAACCCTGATATTCTATGATAAAATCCCTTGTCCAGAAACTGGAGTATGTTTGGATGTTCAATAAATGCTTACATGTATTACCTTAAAATAAACTAAGGAGAAATATTACCAAGATGTAAATGTGAAAAGCATATGATTCACTGAAGGACACCTTTAGCAAGACTGCAGCACCTAATAAATCCATTTCTAGCAGAATGTGCCAGTTCAGATTTCACATATTGATTGAATATATTTAATGTAATCATTAATTTGATAACTTCAGCTATTTCTGTTTCAGCTTTTTACCATCCATAAGACTGTTAATATAGGTCTTTTTCAAAGTACTATACAAATATAAAAGTATTTACCTGAATTTGGATATAATTTCTGAACGGTCCTAAAATAAGAGAGTCTGGAAAATTTTAAGAGGCACTAATACATTTTTGACATTCCAAAAATAATTAATTGTTATCAACATCATTTATGCACATTAGAAGGTTAAAATGATGCAGGGATTCATCCATTTGCACAGTCAATTTAACATATTTGTTTACTTTGCTACTGTGATTCTTTGTGATCTTTGTGTCCCTGCACACAGGGGTGACAGAGAGAAAGAAAGATGGAGGTTTGTGTGGATTGTGATTATTTAGCCAGTTAAACTCACAGAAAGGAGAAGAACCATGGGCACATTTGTTTTTAAATGGGACATTTTTAAAATGCTTCCTCTGTAAAAGTCAATAAAGGTTTTGACTCAGGGGATCACACAGCAACATAACAGCATCTGCATTTTGCCCTCCTGTGTCATCTTACTTCTTGTTACTTTTTCATGCTAGACTGACAGCTGAGCAAGGTTGTAAGCATTTCAAAGAACATCAGGGAAACCTAGTGGAGAGAGGCCTGCAGCTTCTGCTGCTGGAGAGCACAGAGAATTTACCTCTGTTCACTCAAGCAGAGTGGAAGACAAACCAAGAAAAGCAAAAAACAAGCAATAATCACCCCCAGTTCTCCTCTCTTACCAATTTTACACCGGTGTGACTCCACGGCCTCAAGGGGAGTTGCTCTTGATTCATACCTGGGTCAGAGAGAAGAGAATCAGACATCGGATGTTGGAAGATGTTTCCATAACTCTAGCTGTCAGCAACAGTTTCGGCTTCTGTTAATTAAAATAATTAGAAAATCAGAGAGTCTGCTCAATATTTGAATTGCTACAGAATGAACAAAAGAAAACTCTCAAAACACACTCCAGAAAAACTGATGGAGGAATGATTAGTCTGTGTGTGGACCCGTCACACTAATCTGCTTTTCTGTAGTGGTTTTCCCTACTTTGGTGGTTCTCAAATCACCTGGGCCAATTTCAAACTGTGTTTAGATCAGAAGTACGGTAACCAGACAGCAAATGTGAAAAATCAGGACAGGGGATAGGGAGTAACAGGAGCCTATATAAGGAAAAGACCCAAAAATCGGGACTTTCCCTATAAAATCGGGTCACCCTAATCAGGAGCTTCTGTTCTGCCCATCCCATAACACAAGAACAAGGGGACGTGCAATGAAACTAAAACGTGGGAAATTCAAAGCTGATAGAAGGAAACACTTTTTCCACACAATGCGTAAACAAACTGTGGAACTCATTGCCACAGGATGCCATTGAAGCCAAGAATTTAACAAGATCCTCAAAAGGCTGGGCTTTTGTATATCTCACAAAAATAGGAAATTTTTCCAAATGTCCAACCTAAACCTCCCTTGCTGCTATTTAAGCCAAATGCTTCTTGTCCAATCCTCAGTTGTTAAGAACAATTTATCACTCTACTTTATATAACAATCTTTTATATACTTGAAGACTTACGTCCTCTTATCAGTTTTCTCTTCTCTTCAGTTCCCAGATTAAAGAAACCCAATTTTTTCAGTCTTTCATCCGCCATGTTTTCTAGGCCTTCAATCATTTTGATTGCTCTCCTCTGGACTTTCTCCAGTTTATCCACATCTTTCCCCAAGTGTGGTGCCCAGAACTGGACACAGTACTCCAGCAAAGACCTTATCAGTGCTGAGAAGAGTGAGAGAATTCTCGTGTCGTGTTTACAACACTCCTGCTAATACATCCCAGAATGATGTTTGGGTTGTTTGCAACAGTGTTACGCTGTCATATTTAGTTGAGATCCATCAGATGCCTTTCGGCAGAACTCCTTCCTAGGCAGTCATTTCCCATTTTGTATGTGTGCAACTGACTGTTCCTTCCTAAGCAGAGTACTTTGCATTTGCCTTATTGAATTTGTCAAGATCATTTTAACTTTTAATCCTGTCCTCCAAACCAGCTGTAACCCTCCCACTTTGATATCGTCCACAACATTTAAGTGTACTCTCTATGCCATTATCCAAATAATTTATGAAGATATTGAATAGAACCAGACCCAGAAGTGATCCCCGCAGGACTACACTCGATATGCCCTTCCAGCTTGACTGTGAATCATTGATAACGGCTCTCTGACTATGGTTTGCAGGGTCTAGGCTATATTTACCTAATTTGTTTGAGAAGTCCATGAGAGACAATATCAAAAGCCTTACTAAATTTGATACACATCACATCTACTCCTTCCCTCTATCCACAAGTTTTGTCACCCTATCAAAGACAGATCAAAGACAGATATTAGGTTGGTTTGATATGATTTGTTCTTGACAAATCCATGCTGACTGTTACTTATCACCTCATCTTCTTCCAGGTGCTTACAAACTGATTGTTTGCTCAATTATCTTGCCGGGTACCTAAATGAAGCTACCTAGTCTATAATTCCCTGGTTTGTCCTTATTCCCCTTTGTATAGCTAGGTGCTAGTTTGCCCTTTACCTGACCTCTGGGATCTTTTCCATGCTCCAGCCTAGACCATTGGGATCCCAGAGGTAATTCAACCAGTTTCCACCCTTACGCTATAGCTAACTTGCCTGCAACAATTTCCTTGGCTGTATAAGGGAGACAACACTGATTATATCTTACTTGGCCTTACTCCTACACCAATACAACAGCACAAGCTTTCAGCGTCTAGTGACAATTTAATTATTGATCCAAAGCTGAAGGGCTCCAGCAGGAGGAAGACAGACTGACTCTCTAGTCCAGGGCTTGGGCACTCGCCTGGCATGTTGGAGACCCAGGTTAATGTCCCTGCTTTGAGCCAGGCAGACTTAAACCTGGGTCTCCCACATCCCAGATGACTGCTGTAACTAGCAGGATATCGGCTGTTCTTGGGCAGAGGAGCTGTAATTTTGAAAGTGCTCAGATTCATTCAGATGCAGAATGAAAACAAATGTTGAAACCTTAAAGTTTTTCACTCAATGGAATTCTTGTTTTCTGGCCAGCCCTAGCCGGTCTGCCCAGAAAGGAGGGGTGGCGGTGGACCCTGCACTGCCTTTCTATGTGGGGGGAGGGGAAGCCATATGGCTACTATTTGCGCTGTGTCCGGAAGAGCCCATCAAAGGCTTAGCCTGAGAGAGTGATTTTTTTCCTCACTGGCCCGCAGCTCTCTCCCCACCTAGCCTGATACTCAGAAACTGTGTTTACTCCCAGCTTAGCTGGTTCTCTGAGCTGTTTTTGACCATTTTTACTCTCTGGCATAGAGATGTGTCTGCAATGCAGCTGTTCTAGGGTTTCTTGCTCATTTTTATTTCTTTGTTAAGAAAACAGGTTAATTTTCTTCTCCAGAAAGAGGACTGGAGAGTCTTGCTGGAATGATGTAACATGAACCACAAAGAAACTGCCTTTGCATCATGCAGGTATATGCAAGCAGGCAGGACAGAGGATACTGGACAACCACGGCTTTGTGTTCATCAGCTACATAAAAAATGTGTTTGCTCCGTAAACATCACTGAATGACCAAGCAGAAAAGTTCACTTCCATTAATAAAAAAAAAATTTTGTGCCAGGCTGCACTGCTCTAGTGTTAACAGCGTGATAGCTGAACATAAAACACAAAATCTGGTTGATTACAACAGGATTTTTAATGTCTTCCCCTGGAAATTCATTACTCTAAAAGCCCAATCCCAATCCATGCAGCTGGACGACACCGGGATGATGGTTCTTCCCGCAACCCATTTTGCCGCACTAGAGCTAATTCATAGGATAAATGTTTTTCAGCACTAGAAGGTAATTCATATAAAGGGCTTGATCCTGCATAGAGACAGTCTCACACACACAAGCACAAGGTTACCAATAGTGAAAATGGGATGGCAAGGGGCAAAGCACTGCTGGCCACTGATCCCACTGCTAGGAAAACAGGTTACTCTGATTTGCAAGGTCAAAGAGAAGAGTGTGTAATCAAGCCCTCCCATTCATCTGAAGAGCAGGGCACCAACACCCCGGCCTCCTCAGAGAAACACAAACCCTGACCCTTCATCTTGAGCCGGATAGCAAGGGAGCTCCACTTGCTTCTGCTCAAAGCAGAGGACTATGCTTATTGCCTACCCTTGCTTGAGTCCATATAATTCAACAATGGCCCATACACAGCACGGTGAAAGCTTTTGTGATGCAGCTACCACCTAACCTCACACCTTTGGGGAGAATTTCCTTCCTCATCCCAGCAAGTGATCAGTTCACACCCTTCTCCACCAACAGTAATGATGCCTGTGATTTCTAGCCTGGCTACTGTTATAACTGCGTTGTCAGGCAAATCCAAAGTGAGCCAAGGCACAGTCCTCTGGTCTGCAAACTGGCCAGAAATGTCTGGGTAAGAATTATGTGGGGGCAGCAAAGCTGTCATAAACAGATAGCTAAGGGTTAATGTTTCTTTCACCTGTAAAGGGTTAACAAAGGGAACCAAACACCTGACCAGAGGACCAATCAGTCTGCAAACTGGCCAGAAATGTCTGGTAAGAATTATGCGGGGGCAGCAAAGCTCTCTGCTAGAGAGCTCTCTGCTAGGACTTCACCTTTTCGGGTGCGCAATAGACACCTGGCTATGTGGCTATATGTTACATTAGGAACAACATGGTAAACATACAGTACAGGAACATTTTATTATAATGATTATTAGTGAGCAGAAATCAGTAAAAGTTAAACATCGTCCTAGGAACGGGGAAGACAATTGCTACCAAGGACCATGCAAAGACACCCTAATGGCTGCTGTCCAGAGTGCAGTACGTTGAAATAAACTACGTACATCACTCTGACAAGCTCCCCAGCTTTTACACACTAAGTGAAGGGTGCTGTGTATCCTCAGACATGACACTCCATAGTATTGGGGTATTACACATGGCATGTTACACACAGAGGGTCTGAGCACATCACACACACGGGTAACATGCTATAAATGGCTCCGAGAATGACCCTAGGTGTGGCAGATGATTTAAGCAGTTTAGACCTCAACAGTCTAACAACTGATTTGTGAAAACATCATTTATTAACAGTTCAACTTTACCCTTAACAGAAAGCATGACCAGGGGGTCTCTGAACAGCAGCCAGCTCTGCTCAAACTCCCCTTCACCCATTTGGATGCTTTCAGGGCGCTCAGTGACCGTACTGCATATGGAACTGCCCAAGGGGCAGGCTCAGATTCTGGCCTTGAGCTGCTGTTGGGTGCCAATGGCATTATTCCTTCTGCTGCATCTTCCGCACACCCAGCAAGAGAATCCCTGGAGCCATTGTTAGACTGACTTTGGAGGAAGCTGCTAACCAGCCTTTACCCCTGACTATCTTTCTGAAGACGTGCCGATAATGTGCCGTATCTAACAAAATAAGATTAATAGGAATTTGGAAAAGGGACATGGAAGTAAGCATCCCAGTTCTGTTTTCAGAAAGGGAACAGATCAGCAACAGGGGGTCAGCATAACCCTGGGATAGTGCAGAAACATTGCTTGGTACAAGCACTCTCCGGAATGGGAAAGGGGACATTTTCCCATGTTGTGACAGCAGCAGTGTTTAATCACAGTGAGATCGTTCCCAGTATAAACTGTCACTACTGCATATGGTCTGTGACTTTGGTGCTTTGGGGTCTGTAGACATAACGGGGCTAGGAAAATGTCAGCTCTTCACTGTGAAAATGTAAAGAGCTCCATCAGTGCTAAGCATTAATGTTTAAAAACAATATCGAGTGTTAACAATACTAACAGCCCAATTCCCTTTCCCCCATGCAAAGAGCAGGAGGGGCTAGTGTGAGAGAGAAGGGCCGGAACCCTCCCCTGAAAGCCGGCGTGAGAACTTGGCACAACCGTGCAGCTGCTCCGTGCTCATCTGAGTCCTCCCCAAATACAACTCTTCTCATTCCATTAAACCACCCACGTTTCTTCCCGTGTGGACCAGGACACTCAGCCAGGACCACTACCACATCGAGTACTCATGGGAGTTTGTGCACCCCCAACCCCTACTGACCCGGTTCGCATTTGTTGGCCCTTTCGCGATGGCAGACAATAGGTCTCAGCTGTAAGGGATTTGAAAAGTCTGCATCAGCTTCTCTGTTCAAAACCTCCACAGTACCTCACTGCAAGGCGGGGGAGCATATTTCCACTGAAATCCCACGTTTCAGTTAAAGGTAGAAACTCCTCAATCTGTTACACTTCTCTGGAGTAGGGATGAACGTGACGATCGTGTGATAGTCGGTGAGAAGCCCAGCTCTCCCTGCCACCGCACTCGCTGGAAGTGGGAATGGATGGAGCCGAGTATCCTGCAGGCTCCCAGATTTCATACCCCAAATGTTCTGCCTAGGGGGGAGCTCTCCAGAGGTACCGGGCAGCTGGGCCCCCTTCCTGAAGAGCTCAGCTGCAGGGACCTGGTGGCAAAGGGTCACAGATAACAGGGGAGCTTCACTGGTTTGGTTCACTCAAAACCAACCCTGCCCAGCCTCGCACTCCCCCAAACACCAGCGACATCGCTTGTTCACAAAATGCCCATAGAGCTGGTCCTGACAGCAGAGTCACTTCTGGGCAGCATCACCTTATACCAGAAGGGAAGTGTTTACAACTGGGGGCTTCCTAGACTCCTTGCATCTTCTGTCTTACTCCTCCCCCAGATGCACTAATCTCCTTTCAAAGGACAATCGAGGTGAGAAGGCCACCTTTGCAGGGCCACTGTGGCATCTGGCAGCCTCTCTGAAGATGTACTGCAGCAAGATGCTGCAAGATAGATGGCACCTTGTCAGTGCAATACATCAACCGCCATGCAGCAGGCAGGAACAGGAGCCGAGGAAATGTCCTTTACAATAACTTACAAAATAAAAGCTTATGCGAACTTTGTTGTGGATTGAGTGGTTTTGCTGCATGAAGGATCAGAGGGCTGTCACAATGAAGTCACATAAATTGAGGCCAGCGAGTATAATACAAAGCCGTATCCATTGTGTCTAAGTATTTTACATTTTTCACAGCCTTATGATACAAGAAAATTCAAACAACGCAAAACCAAGGGGAAAGAGAAACAAGCCACAGAAAATAAGTGAAAGGTAACCTGCAAAGCAGAGCATGCCAAGGAGAGGAGAATCCATTCAGAGCCAGCAATGACCCCAGTCTGTCCCTAGCTGTGTTATCCCAAACCTGTCAGTGGAGCTCCCTTTCTGGCTGATCTGTCAGACAGCTTCGGCTGTCTTGGCCTGGCTCTTTTACTTTTAAAGTGACTAGCTCTGGTAAGTTCTCTTACGAGGGCCATCATTTTCAGAAAGCACGAAGCACCCACCTTCTGAGAATCAGGCCCCTCAGAACTGTCTGAAGCTGGGCACCCAAAATGAAGGCATCAAAAACAACCAATTGCGTTAGGAAATCGCATCCCCTCTGCCATGGAGCAGAGGTGGTGCTAGCCCACTGGGGGCCCTATGCTGGAATACTTCCCTCCCCTACACAAAGAATACATAATAAAAAGCGAACAAGGAGCCCACTTGACCTGCCCGTAGCCCTAAGCCATTGCTCAGCCTGCTTATGCCTAACACCAGCTCTGCCGTCAAGTGCATGCTGTTCTTTTGTATTATGCAAAATATTGTCCCTATGTTGTATGGTCGGGGGGTACACACACTTTTTCAAATCTCCCTTATGCACGGTTATTTCTCAGGGAGTGGGGCTGTGACGCTGTCAGACCAGGTGCCAGCTGATGCCAGGATCCCCGTGTCTCAACTGAACGCTAACTAGCTGGAATGAGTCTGGCTCACCTGTGTGTCAGAGTTGTTAAACAGGCATCAGAACTACAAGAATGTGTTTAGTGCTTAGGCTTTATGGAATGATTGTGGGTGGCCACCTGCATTTATCTCAGTTATAACAGCTGTATCCCATACTGTATGGGAACATTGGAGGGGGTGTGGGGCTGGATGTTGGGGAACGGGAGAAGGGTGCGGGCGGCAGGCTCAGGGAGGGAGTTTGGATGCAGGAGGGGGCTCGGGGCAGGGGGTTAGGACGTAAGAGGGATTTCAGGTTGCCGGATTCAGGGGGAGCTCATCTCGAGCAGCTCCCTGCAAGTAACAACCTGTCCCTGATGCTTCTAGGTAGAGGCACAGCTAAGTAGCTCTGCACACTGCCCCGACCCCGAGCACTGGCTCTGCAGCTCTGATTGGCTGGGAACCTTTACAATCAGCATATGATATCTGGTAGCCTTGTGTCTCTTTGTTAACATTTACCCTTTAATGGGTCACAAAGATAAAAGCCAAGCATTTTTTCAGAAGTGAAAGCCTAAAATTAGACTACTAAATCCATATTTTAGCATCTATGTAAATAGCTTGATTATCAAAAGAGTTGAAAAGTCCCACTGAGATCACTGATTTAGGTGCCTAAATATGGACCTAGGAACCTAACTTTATGGACCAATTTTTTAAAAATCTTGGCCAAATTCTTCACCTACTTAACTCACAAATAACAAAGAGCCAAGGTGTACAGGAAACCCCTCTGACAAAACACTCTGTCAAGATCACCCGAAAAGTATCCCTGAACATGCAAGAACAGTTCCATTCCAGGTGGGCAGCCTCTATGAAGCAAGTTATATTCACCACTTTGCGTGCTGGCTTGTGACATATTTCTGTGTTCCAACATTTAAACACAGAACTTGGTGGTCCTTAGAATAAATACATCATAGAATAATAACCATCATCACATCCTTGTGTCACCCCTTCCATGACATCCCAAAATATTCTTCCCCTCTGACCACCTATTGAACTTAAGGGCCCTATTTACTATTGGTGGCAATTGTATAGGTTGGGGAAAGAATCTAAACTGCACAGAGGTGGAGAGTAACCTTTTGGTTTGAAGAGACCTGAAATTTGTCCAATTGGTTTGGCATTGCTGGATGTCCCCTGCTTACCCAATGCTTCTGGGGGGAGTTCACTCTTTGGACATCTTTCCCAGATCCCCAGGCAAGTGCATAACGTGTGTCTTTAGCTCTTTCCAGCTGAATCGTTTGCTGTGCAATCTGTCCTGTGGACCCATGTCACAGTAAATCTGCATTGGCTCACACGTGGTCTCATGGACAGTGCTAGCCTGCTGCTTGTTCTACCAAATGGCTCGCCCAGCACTGTTACCTGGTTGGCAGAAATAGAATAACATGTTCATCAAGCTCCAGGTTTCCCTTTCCTCTACTATTCCAAATACTGTCTTCGTGACCCAGAGGTTTCTGTAGAGGACATGAGGAGTATAGATGCCTGGTGGCAAAGCTTCAACTCTGCCCGAGCTGTTCTGAAGAGGAAATGGACCTTGTAGTGTTCTAGGGCCTAACACTTCACACTCTGTGATCCACAAGCAACTCCACAGTCCCACAGCTGGTGCAACTTTGGCATCACATTCAAGTGTGCTTATTACCGGATAAAGATGCACCATCCACATGGCACAAGGAGATTTATGTCACCCATCTTCTCTTGATAACTGAGCAGTTAAGCTCCAAGGCGCACACACTTCGCGTTTATCCAAATGCATCAAATAATGTCTTGGGCAATAAAACCTACATTGAATAAATTGGTAAGTATAGTGGCACTCATTAAAAACAAACATCAAAAAGCAATAGACTTGTAAAAATTGGATATCCCTTCCCCGTCCCCTAATCTAGCCAGTCTCTTAGAGAGACAGGCTTCTGAATGGATTTCTGTCTCTCAAAACACGACTCTTCCTCTCCCTGATGTGATAGGCTGGAATTATCCTTTGCTTTGTGGAGCCATGTTACTAGTTCTTCAATAGATTTATACGCACAAAACGACCAAGAGATTAGGAGGGTGTAGAATTTTGTCTAGAGCGCCCTGGTTTTTGTATTTTCTTTTTTGTTTATATTTGGTTTGGTTTTGTTTTGGGGGGAGGTTATAAGAAAGTAAAGCATGGCAAATTTGGAGTAAAATGTTTTTGGTGTTTAGTTTAACTTTTCTCAGTGCAGTTTGTTCTCCAAAGACCCAGAGCCAGACGTGGGAATGTTATTGCAGTAGAATCCTGAGGCCCGCCCTTTTCACACGTAAGGCTAAAGCATAGATGCCATATATTGCATATGATGCAAGATACATTTGTATTAGTGAGGGGTACCTTAAAGTTTGTATTCGTCCAGCTGCTCAATTTAACATTCCCATCATTTTTAACTGAGCTCTGCCATACCTTCCCAATCAGGGATGCATAACAGATGCTAGGAAGACTGTAAAGAATGTTTAAATGAATGCAGTATCAGGAAATGTATGGTTTAAAAAAGCAACATTTAAGCTGCTGCCAGAAATATGTATTTAAATAAATAATGGGCATAATGTTTATAACTTTCTTCTTTGGGATCTGACTTTCTACCACTACTTACACCCAATGTAGGTTGCCCGAAAAGTGGTATTTTTTCAATCGAAGTAAAAAGGCATACCATCATCTCTGTAAAAGAGCATCTGTAACTTTGCTGATCCTGTGAGGAACTCTCATTTCTTTCCATGGCAATAGAAAGCATTGTGGTGCTCTTGTCACAATTCTAGCTTTTGAAGCTCCTGTGAAAGCAATGGCTCCCAATTCAGGCAACCAAAGAAGATTAGCATGGTTGTTATTCCAACTTCAGGTACCACCTGCCAAGTAAATCCTTGGTTTAAAACACTGAAGGGATGGTTTATTCCTGAGACTTCTGTATAAGAATGCCATGCAGCACACTACACACCCCACTACTGCCGTACAACCCGCTTGTGACTTGGAATTAGGCTCCCCTCCTTTCAAAATGACAACCTGCGTGTGAACAATGATTAGCCTCTTTCTTGGGTCACGACAGGCTTCTGCTGCCCTTCATGGCCCATCATGACCTAGAGCCTCTCTCCAGAAGTGGGGCCTCATTGCAGCCACTAGTTTAGCCTTGAGGTTTTCCCATCCAAGAACCAGTTCAGTACCTGCTTAACACAAGAGAGCTAACACATTCACAGCCTGGGTGGTAACGAGGTATAATGTGTGTGCTGAAACTGGGATATAAGATCGTGCTAGGAGTGTTTATGTTTCCCCATTAAACCAGTATGCACCAACCACGATGGATATTCATGACCATGTCTGAACTGGTGTCTGTTAACTTAATTGCATTTTCAGAATCCTTAATTTTCAGTTGCCTTGCTGAAGAGGTTTCATGTGCATGATGACTCGAGAGGACTCATGGCAGGACAGAGCAATTTTATTTTTGAAGTGAGAACACATGCAGATTTTTATTTACTTTTTTTTAGACAGACATGTGTATGTCATACTGCAGAGAGCAAAAATTATAAACCTGACTTCCCTATAACTCAAGATATATTCAGTAGACAGATCTCCACCTCAGCCCACAACTTTTCTAGGTGAAACAGTGGAGAATCACACCCAAGTGAACCCAGGCAATAGTTTAATGATGTAATCTACACCATTATCCCCTTGTTTCATTTTGAATGAGACATCAAAAATATAGTGTGAAAGAAAAGGCCTTACAGAAATGTAATAATGTAACAGGTTTCATCTTGATAAGTTTTAAGATAACTTCTCTATGAAGAAGAAGTTTCCAGAAGATCAGATATTTGAATTATAGCCAGGTCCTAAACAGAAAAATTTCTATAAATTGTCTTGTTTGCAAGATGACATCAATCATAAAGGCACACTTATTTTTAATTTTGCTGCTGGATGAATGTTGAATGGGTGTTGAAAAAGAGTCCTAGCAATCAGCTATTTTACAGGATGTTTTTTATACTGAATGGACTGTAAATTAATGAGATGATGTCCTCTCAAGATCATTTCACCCAGATAAGACCATGCCAGTGTTCCAAAACGCAGTCTCATGGATCCAGAGTTTTGATATTAGGGGGGTAGGCACAGACTTACAGTCTCTGCAGGATGGTAAAAGCACATTTTTAAATTGCTGATTTAAGCAGAACTTTTCTAAGTTGACTCAGCTAATTTGAATCTGAATACTAATTCTGAACTTTCTGTATCTACCCGTTGGCATAGATACTCCCCACTGTCTCCGCTGGGGGTAGGTTGGTATAACTATGTCACTCAGGCTTCAGAGTCTAGCTTCTGACTACCAAACTCGTTCTGTCCAAGTCAGCATTATAACATCTCTGTTCAGGGGTGCGGGCGTGCTAGGAAAGAACTGGTCACCACACAAGAATTGAAGTTCTAGGAGGAATCTTTATTATTGGCTCTGGAGTTGTGGTTCAGAATTGTTTAATTTGGTTTCAATACTAAGGTATTCAACCAATTCCAAATTAGAGATTTGATTAACTTTGGTAAAATTCTTTAGTTGGCAATTATAACCAGACAGACACAGACACCTCGGAATGTATAAGGGACTGGTTATTTTTAGTATTCATTTGATGATTTAACTCCAATCCAAAATTAAGACTAATTAGTTAATTTGACCTTGATCAGATAATCATAGAATCACAGAATATCAGGGTTGGAAGGGACCTCAGGAGGTCATCTAGTCCAACTCTGTCATAAACAGAGAGCTAAGGGTTAATGTCTCTTTCACCTGTAAAGAGTTAACAAACAGTGACCGCAACACTGACCAGAGGACCAATCAGGAGACAAGATACTTTCAAATCTTGGGAGAAAAGTCTTTGTTTTGTGTGTTCTTTTCTTTGTCTGTGTCATCTCTGGGATCTGAGAGGACCGGAAGTACTACAGGCTCTAATTTTCTATTCAAGTAGTAAGTGCAAGTAGAAAGGCGGTTTAGTCTTTTTTAATTGGTTTTCTTTATTGCAAATGTGTTATCGGCTGGTAGAGTTTCAATGTGTATTTGGCTAAATATTTTAAATTGTATTTCGCTGGAGGAGCTTTTTCTCCAGTTCTATAAGCTGAAAGACCCTGTATATCCATCTTGAATTTACCAGTGATTTCTTATTCTCTTTCTTTTATTAACGTTTCTGTTTAAGACCTGATTATTTTTTCCCCTTGAAAAGGCAAGGAACTGAGTCTGTACTCCACCAGAAATTGTGGGGAAAGGGAAAGAGTAGTGGGGGAAGGAAAGGGAATTTCCCTGTGTTTTAGATTCACAGAGCTTGATCGTCTATCCTCTCCAGGATAACCCACGGAGGAAAGCCTGGGAGGGGGGGAGAAGGGAGAGAAACCTGATTTCTCTTGGTTGTGATTCAAGGATTTTGAATCACGGTGACTCCTAGTGTCCCCAGGGTGGGAAAGAATCTGGGAGGAAGAAAGGAGGGGAAGGAAATGATTATTCCCTTTGTTGTGAACTCAAGGAATTGGGTTGGGGTCCCCAGGGAAGGTTTGGGGGATCAGAGTGCCCAAAACACTATATATTTTGGGTGGTGGCACTTATCAGATCTAAGCTGGTAATTAAGCTTAGAGAATTCATCGTACCCATTTTTGAACTCTAAGGTTTCAGATTGGGGAAAGATTCATGACAAACTCCCTGCTCAAAGCAGCCAACACCACACTAAATCCAACCCAGCCAGGGCTTTGTCAAGCCTGAACCTTGAAAACCTCTAAGGAAGGAGGTTCCACCACCTCCCTAGGTAACCCATTCCAGCGCTTCACCACCCCCTAGTGAAAATAGTGTTCCTAAATCCAACCTAAACCTCTTCCACTACAACTTGAGACCATTACTCCGTTCTATCATCTGCCACCACTGAGAACAGTCTAGATCTTCCTCTTTGGATCCACTTTCAGGTAGTTGAAAGCAGCTTATCAATCCCCCTCATTCTTCTTCTTCTGCAGACTAAACAATCCCAGTTCCCTAGCCTCTCCTCATAAGTCATGTGCTCAGCCCCTAACCATTTTTTTTGCCTTCCATTGGACTCTTTCCAATTTTGCACATCCTTCTTGTAGTGCGGGGCCCAAAACTGGACACAGTACTCCAGATGAGGCCTCACCGCTGTTGAATAGAAGGGAATGATCATGTCCTCAATGGGGCATTGCCCTACTATATACAGCCCAAAATGCCATTAGCCTCTGGCACAAGGAGGCACTTGTTGACTCATATCCAGCTTTTTGTCCACTGTAACCCCTAGGTCCTTTTCTGCAGAACTGCTGCCTAGCCACTCGGTCCCTAGTCTGGAGCAGTGCATGGGATTCTTCCATCCTAAGTGCAGGACTCTGCACTTGTCCTTGTTGAACCTCATCAGATTTCTTTTGGCCTAATCCTCTAATTTGTCTAGATCCCTCTGTATCCTATCCCTACCCTCCAGCGTATCTATACCACTCCTCCCAGTTTAGTGTCATGACTGAACATTTGGAGAGCTTTACTCTCAATTTAGTTTAATGCTATCAAGAGTAGCTTTAACTTTGTGATCTCGTCTCTTGATTTTAAGTGTTTTAATAAAATGTATAAAAGGATGCTGCAACAAGCACCATGGGTCCAGAATGTTTGAGGGGACACCACCCAGTCAACCTAAAAGCAGGATGCTTCATTTTTGTCAATACATAAATGATCTGCAAGCATATTTGTTTACAATTTAGTGTCCTCCGTTATACCACTTACATTGTTATAGACCTGTCTCTGCCTGGTTATCCTTAAGGAAAAACATATCAGGTAATTAACTAAATCCAAACAATAGCTAGAGGAGATCTCTGCTTCTATCCTCTGCTATAATAAAGGAAGTCCCTTTTCTGAAACAAATACGACGACTCCTTTCTAGATGGTTGGAACAGTTGCTGGTGAGCATCTCTTTGTCCAGTACTCTATACAAGCAATTGAAAAATACAGTAATATAGATGTATATGCAGCAAGTCCCACTGGATAATTTACACTTTCCCCAGACTTTCTCAAAATAAGCCACCATGTTTGATGCCTTTATCGAAACTCCTGAAATGACCAACTGGTCTGATGTTGTGATTAAATTCTTAGCATCACCACTTGCAGGAGCAATATTTCCAATGGTGGCATGCAGTTAAACGAACATTGTATGTCTGAGGTAGGGCTGGTCAAAAGTTAATGATTCCACCAGGCACTGTGGCAGCTCAGCAAGAGGGGAGAGGCAACCCTAGTGCATCATGGGATATATAGTCTATCTCCAGGGAGCCCCACCCAAAGAGGAGAATAAGGGCATGAGGCACTGAACCACAACTCCCATGAAGCACTATAGTGACACTTCCACACTGAAATTTTCAGTTTTCAGCCAAAAAGTTGAGTTTTCATTTTTTACATGGAAAAAGAATTCAAAATTTTCTGTATAAAATTTCAATCTTTTTTCCCCCCATGGGTAAAAACAATTTTCCAACCAGCTCTAATCTGAAGAGCTGGCTTCTATCCCCAGTTTCCCCACAAACACCCCGTATGATTTGGCACCTCTCTTGTGATTCAATTGCTTCATCTCCATTTCTCTAGAATGCACACAATAGACTCGAGCTCGACCATAAGGATGGCTACCAACCTCCACAGCACAGACCAAGAAATTATATGGTAATATCCTTTAAAAGCTAAAGGTATGTCGATAGTGGGAGCTCATTCCCAGCCCCAACCCCATGGCTCATGAAGCTAGCACACTAAAAGTAGCAGTCTAGCCACAGGACTCTGGGCTGCAGCGAGCAGCAGGAGAGGCTAGAGGCCCTGAGTACAAACCCATCTGGACCCCATGGGCACCTATTCAGGCAGTGAACCCAAGCCACTGCTTGCACTATCACAGCTACTGACTCCTTTTCGTGCACTATTCGATGGGAGCTAGCGTGAAGCTGTCTCCACAAGCCGGGATCACCCCCCAGCTCCGAGCGGAGATGTAGCCAAAGTGTCAAGTAGAATTTCTGAATGGATGATGTCAGGGCACTCTTAAGGCATTTAATATAACTTATGTTCAGTCACTCAAGTGGAAACAGAGTGATGGAAGCCTATTTCTCTGCCTTGCCCTCCTTTCCTCAGCTCCTGCACTCCAGTGCAGCTCGGCCCGACTGGAGGATCTGTTAGCCATAGAAAACATCCTCAAAATGCACGTAGAACATGTTGGAGGCTTCAGGGGTGACCTCAACTGGGTTCAACGTAAAATGAAAAGCACGTTCCTGCCTATGTTCTTATCAGCAAATAAATAACTGATTGGCTGTATAGCGTGTGCTCCTGCACAGGACTACAGAACTGCTACATGGGACTTGGCCCAAAGTACATCGTTTGCAATTCAAGCTAATCAATGCCGCCCAATACAGTCACATTACATAGCATTTATTTTCATGACTGATTATGCACTGGAGACTCAGGACTTCTGTCCTACCAGCAACCAAAGGCAGAGTTTGTTTTGCTGCCCCCAGCTCTATCCTGGCACTGCAGAAGTTTAGGGGCGAGCCTCCCATATGGTTGTAGGATCAAAGTGAGGAACATTAGATCAGTCTGATGGTTCAGGCTCAGGACTGGGACGCCAGAGACTGGGGTACCTCTCCCTGCATGGCCAAGGCCGTCACGTTGGGTTAGTCATTTCACCTCTGTGCATCAGCCCCCCTATCTGTTCCATGGGGGAAATAATCCCTCCTTTTTCCTTCTCTGTTGTACACAATCCACTCCTTGGGGCAGAGCCCGTCTCTCATTCTGTGTCAAGAAAATGAATGGTGGCCACAGCATATGGCCACGGGGAATTAATTCCAAAGTAGCGAAAGCCATCCACAGAGCACATATTGGAGTTCAATAGAAGTATCGACTATTAAACTACATGGAACTGGGCTGAGAAATCTGGTTTCTGCAGTAATACAAACAACAACAACAACAAAGCATTTGATAATCTGCACCAATCACTTCACTCTGCTGTTCAAACTTGCTGGGCAAAGTGACCAATGACTGGCTTCCAAGATACTTAGTCTCCTCCCAGCCATGCACCACATTTTCTCCAGTTGGATTCTTTCTTTAGCATTTGAAACCATTATGGAAAAAGTTAATTGGATTCAACGGACAACTGCAGAACAGACAAAATTATCTGCATCCGTGCCTAAGATCAGTTCATATTGGACAAGAAAGTCTGCAGGGTCTTACCCTGGAGAGCCACTTAGGGTTTGTTCTGGGCATCAGCAGCCCACTCAGCCTTGTGAATGGCACTGGAGTGAGTTTCATCCTTAATGGATTCACACCAATACAATAGAGAGCCAAATAGCGTAGGAACAATCGCCAGCTGATTAAAAAGCCCAGCATTTGTCAGCAGGTTTGAATGGATTTGGCTCTTCCCATCCCATTGCTTTAATGACAGACTCAGCCACGTCATTGTTACGACTCTTCTGTTTTCCCCTAGCGCTTTCTCTCCAACATGACGGATGCTTTTATTGAGTCATCTGCTTCTCACATGTTTTATTGATGCTTCAACAACTAAAATGATGTTTAACCTGCCTATTTAAAAATTACTCCACAGGTGTATTTGTTGAGGCAGCTGGACTATTTCTATATGGAAAGAGCAAACAAACAAGTAGCCAAAACAACTATTTCTTAATTATGTATTTTGTATTATATATTTCTGTTTAATGTGAAAAACAAAATATTCCTTCACCTACTACGATGCAGAGTTGTGTGCAACAAAATTCCTATGCTACCTCTTACACACACACACACACACACACACACACACACACACACACCTCTTCCTAGCTCCTACCCCAGAGTTGTACGTGCCTTTTTATACCTGGCAAAATAGTCATCAACCCTGAGAATACATAACACAGCTAATCTAGATCCCATCATTTTGTATGGTTAGTTGGGAAATATATTTTCCAATGTGCATTATTTTCGAGCTACACAGAGCAATTCTTCAGGTCTGGGAAGGAACTCCCAGCATCACAGCTAAATGCCAGGTGGAACAGATTGATTAGCATTAAAGAGTTAGCACATATTGTAAGGGACCATTCAAGACAGAGTGGTCCATTAATACCTCTGCAGTCGTAGTTGTTATCAGGGCATTGAGTGCACTGGATAACGTACCCAACATGCTGGGATAAGGATATGTAGGACCCATGGATCTTGAAAGGTGTGTTGTGAGGGGTGTTGATCATTGTACCAGTGGAAATATGTCTGCAGGTTTTGCGTCTGTTGTTTTGGCAGGGTCTGGTGCCATTTTGAGTTGATCTGTCCTGGTCTGTGGAGTGCTTGCTTGTGATGATGGGGTTGGAGAGGTTGAGGGGTTGTTTGTAGGCCTGAAGTGGGGGTTCAGGAAAGATTTCTATCAGGATAGGGTCCCCACTGAGTGTGGGTTGTAGCTATTTGATGATACCTCGTATGGGCTCCAGTGTGGAGTGGTAAGTGACAACTAGGGGTATGAGTTCAGATGGGATTTGATTTCTGTACTGAAGCAGGTTTTCCTGGGGCATTTGAGTGGACTATTCCATGATGTGGTCTACTTCCCTGGTGGAGTGTCCTTTTTTGGTGAAGGCAGTTTTAAGTGTTTTAAGGTGTATGTCCCAGACACTCTCCTCAAAGCATATTCTCTGTGGTATCTGAGTGCCTGGCTGTAGTAACAGATCTCTTGGTGTGTTTGGGGTGGTTACTGGATCTGTGAAAATAGGTGTGGTGACCGGTGGGTTTCTTCAGGGCCAGTGCAACCATTTAGGCGAACTAGGCGGTTGCCTAGGATGCCAAGATTTGGGGGCGCCAAAAAGCAGCGCCCCCCCCAAATTTTTTAAATGGTCGCAGCGGCCGCTGCGTAGTCTGAGCTGCCGGCGGCAGCAGCTGCCTGCAGCCCGGCAGCTTAGAGCGCCCCCGGGGTCAGCACACAGCCGCGGGAGCCCCAGGGCGCCCCGGGTCAGGAAGCCGCCGCAGAGCCCAGCCACCCAGGGCGTCCCCCGGGTCAGGGAGGCGCCGCGGCGTCCGGCAGCCCGGGGCGCGCCCCGGGGCGCTCCCCGGTCAGGGAGCCGCCGCGGCGGTCCGGCAGCCCGGGGCGCTCCCCTCCCCCAGGTCAGGGAGCCGCGGCTTCCGGTGACTGCCGCAGGCATGCCTGCGGCACATCCGCCGGAGCCGCGAGACCTGCGTGGGGGGCGGCAAAATGTCCGGGCGCCTAGGGCGTCAGAAATCCTAGCGCTGGCCCTGGGTTTCTTGTATGCACTTATCTGAAGGATTCCATTGTCGAAGCTGATCACACTGTCCAGGAAGCTGATGCAAGTGTGGGAGTGTTCCGGAAAGAGTTCAATGAATGGGTGGTGGTTGTTGAATTTCTGGTGGAAATCTATGAGGGAGCTTAAGCCATCTGTCCAGAGGATGAAAAAGTTATCTATATATCCCAGGCATAACATTGGTTTCATGGTGCATTGGTCCAGAAATTCTTCTTCAAGGGGGCCCACAAAGAGGTTGGCATAGGGGGGAGCCGTTCTACTACCCCGGCTGTTCCCATGTTTGGACAAAATGTTTGTTGTTGAATATAAAATTGTTATGGGTGAGGATAAAATAGATGAGTTGCCAATGTATTTGGGAGATCCCTTTGTAAACTTCAGCTTTGGACTTAACTGTCTTGAGTAATTTTGTATCATCTACAAACATCACTACCTCACTGCTCACCCTCTTTTTCCAGATCATTTATAAATATGTTGAACAGCACTGGTCTCAGTACAGATCTTTGGGGGACCCTGGTATTTTCCACTCTCTATTGTAAAAACTGACCACTTATTCCTATCTTTTGCTTCTTGCAACATCAGTCCCTCAATGATGTGCGGATTTTACACTACAAAATCATTGTTCAAGAGCATTTAGACAGACATCTACCTGATCCAGAAGGCCAGATTCAAAGAAATGATGCTTTTCAGTGCTAAATGGCACATCTGTTCACTATGGATGCAATGTTGCCTCATCATACCTTTAGATCACAAGTTCTTTGGGGCAGGGACTCTATTTTTACATGTGTCCAGTGCACAGAGCAATGGCACTCTGGTTCCTGACTGGGTCTCTACGTGCTACTGCAATAATAAAATAAAAATTTTCCATAGTTTCGTACCTATCTTTATTTATAGGAAGCCATAATTTCACAACCATGAAACACACAAAATCTGACTTCATCTTATGGGTATGGACATTGCACATTGTAGCAAATTATTATAGTTAAGAGCCATCCTGGCCAAGTGACAGAATGGACAATGCCCTGCCAACATGTGGGGAAAGTACTGCTTCAATTGTTATCTACACAGTAGGCCTCTACGGCATAGCTGGGTTGTGGGTATCTGGAGGCATGGAATGAGCTGCTTACTTGAAGGTGTCGGACCAGGCCAGGTCAAAACTCCAAAGCCCAGTCTGTTACCAAACTGACAGTGAGAGATGAGAATTGGAGTTGTGATGGGCCAGGCTCTTTCACCAGGGTCAGCAAAGGTCTTAAGCCGAAGATAGTAAACCAGGATGAGGGTCAGGAGCTGGCATCAGAGTGAGTAGCGAAGAGCAGGGTCTAAGCACACCAAAGGGCCTGTGTTTCCTGGACAACTCCCAGAAATGGCTTCCTGCTTTCTATGGGGAGAGCTAGCCAATCACAGAGTGCTGTCACTCATGTCCCTTAGGACAGGACTTGCTGCAGGGCTCAGCCTCTCAGTGGCATCCCCACCCAGGCCTTAAATCCTGCAGACCCCAGTTCTAGGCCCGTGGGCTCTGAGACAACGGCTCTTCCAAACACCTACTTCGGACTAACGTAGTTACCTGCAGTGAATGTGTTAGGCATGGGTAATTCTGGGATTTGGAGGATATTTTAGTGTGATTTCATTGCCCCCACAACTGGCTACTGTACAATTAAAAGCAAGTGATTAAAATACAAATTTTCAGTACAAATCCCAGAGGGGACACAGTAATGGATTCTGGATGTTGAATCCAGCCCACACTCTAACCAGAAGTATAATTTTCTCTTAGCTTTTATTAGACTACACTTATAATTACCTTCTCATGTTAAAAATAGTTTATCCTAAATTATTCTCTTTCCGTACTGAGAATGGCAGCACAGAACTGCTAGTGTGGATCTCCAGCCTGTGGGAGTATTTCCACTGAGACCAGTTTGCTCTGATACCATTTCAAAGAGATTTCACGAAGTCTCACATGGCACCTTTTTTTAAAATGAAATTATTATTTTTTTCCAAAAATGTAATGACAGTTTACACTGAAATTATAGGACATTTTACTGAAACCATTATATAAAGTGTTGGTTGGCTGATTTTCACCACTTTGCTTACCCAGAAAATGAAGTTTTAATAACCATTTTGATAAGGTTTGATAAAAATTTCTGTGAAAAATATTTAGCAAGTGAGTCCACTTCGAGCTCTTCCAAAGAAGAATAGCTCCAGAATTTGTCACAAAACTAGCCGTTCATTTTCCAACCTGTACAGCTGTTCCTGTAACTTCAACATCACTGCTCCCAACTCTCCTCTACACAAAGCATTTTGATGCAGGCTTACAGTTTCCAAATGCTGGAGTCTTACTGACTAGTTTCTCTTAGCCAAAGGACCCTTTGTGGATGCTGACCCACAGGTGCTGTGCAGGGAACAGGTTCACTGACAGCCAGAGAAATACGCCTGTTCCTCTGAGGTACCTCCCCACTAGCTGTGGCTGCACAAACCTCCAGTAGCTATTGCCAGACACATGGATCATCCAATGGTTGGAGACCATCCAGAAGTTATACTCCTCCATCCAGAGCATGATATATTTAGTGTTTCCCTAGGGACAGATAGGGCCCCAGGAGTTTATTTTAAATTATACTGTGTGTGAGTTACAGATACGGAAAATGAGATTGTGTTTGGGTTCCTTTAAAAATTGCACTTGCACCTGTGATGGGGTGTACAAACCCCACACTGAAGAACAAGGGGTTAAGGAGCCGCTCCTGCAAAGAAGCCCAGGCACTCTCATACCCTGCATCTGGAAAACCCACACAAGCTGGAGGTGGTGCTCAGAACGGGCAGGGGAGCAGCTCAGAAGGGGGCAGGCAGTGGAAGGGAACAGCCCTGTACTCTGAGCTCAGGGGAGGTAACTGCCCAGGAGTTTTTACTGCTTGAGACCTGATCACAGTGACCCGGCCAAGCCCTCAAAGCAGAGACTAGCAACTGTTTAGGAAGGTCAGAAACTTTATTTTCTGCTCATTTCTTTCAATTTAGCCTCTGGGGGAACAGGAGAGCTCCAGCAGAAAGTGACCCAGGCAGGCAGCTGCTTAGCACCCTAAGATGCAGAACTTAGCTTCCCAGCATGGGGCCCTGCATCAGAGCCCAGTGGAGAGGGTGGGCCCGGGCTCCCCTACCAACCCCTAAAGGTGGGACAGCAAAAAGCGTCTAACCCTCGGCATGGAATCCAGCTGGGGACGGCCCTGAATACACAGGGGTCCAGACCCTATTCCCTGAGGCTAAAGAGAGCCCCGAAGCCCTAGCAGGCACCAAGAGACCTGACAGTACTGGATTTTTCCTTTTGCATACCCTGAACAGGGGGGACTGGAACACACACACACACACACACACTACTAACAGTTATCTATGGAAGAGACCCAGGAGATGTTTTTCCCATTAGCACCAAGGGATTTTCCTCCCCTTCGAAAATCTTAGGTTACTATTGTTAAAAAGGAGCCTAAGGGACTTAGGTGCCAATGCTTAACACTCAACCTCCTTTGAGAATCCCGGCCACTAACCATTGAAATCAAAGGGTAACAGCAAAACTCACTGAAATAAAATTAAGTTTTTGTCAGAAACTAACAAGAGCACATGAACTCCAATTTGTAACAATCTGTCTTCATCTTATCACTTTATGATTATATATTTCTGGAATCTCCAAGCAGGGAGTGATGTTTGGTACCAGAGATGTGGCAATATTTGATTATTATTGTATGTGTGAGTTATAACAGTACAAGCAACTAAACACACACTGGAAAAATCTTCTAGTTGCTACGATGGGGCCTGCACAGCTTGCAAGTACATTTGGTGGTGGTTTTAATTAATATACTTGCAAATGTATTCTGAACTTTGTCATTCACTTCCCTCAATCTTTTTTAAATTAAAAAGTATGTATTGCAGAGAGGACACTCAGTTAAGGGGGAAAATATCAAGTGTATATTTGTGCAGAACCTGTTAGAACATAGACAATATCTGGTTGGCTCCTCAGTAACGCTGGGGGACCTGCATGCAGGTTCACGCCTAACCCCTGTTCTGCGTTGTTATTATTTAAGCACAAAACTGGGTGACTGGACAACAAAATAGCAGATGAAATTTAATGTTGATAAATGCAAAGTGATGCACATTGGAAAACATAATCCCAACTATACATATAAAATGATGGGGTCTGAATTACCTGTTACCACTCAAGAAAGATCTTGGAGTTACCGTGGATAGTTCTCTGAAAACATCCACTCAATGTGCAGCAGCAGTCAAAAAAGCAAACAGAATATTGGGCATCATTAAGAAAGGGATATATAATAAAAGACAGAAAATATCATATTGCTTCTGTATAAATCCATGGTACACCCACATCTTAATACTGTGTGCAGATGTGGTCGCTCCATCTCAAAAAAGATATATTGGAACTGGAAAAGATTCAGAAAAGGGCAACAAAAATGATTAGGGGTATGGAACAGCTTCCGCATGAGGAGAGTGTGACAGATCCAAACCAGTGGGGTACAGGAGTCTGGTAGAGGGCAAATATACTGGTCACTGGATGAGTAGTTTTCTGTTCCCTGAGTGACCAGAGCAGGAGCTTGTGACGCAGTGGGGGTTTTTTCTTGGGGTTTTCTGTGTTTTCCAGGGTTTGCATGCACAGGGGGTGGGACTCAATGTCCCTGGGTGTTACTGGTTTAACGAGGTGAGAGGAGAGGGAGTTTGTTGTTACAGAGGACCGGAGAGGGACTCGGGACCCCGGCCCAGGAGACACAACCAGTTCTGGCCAGTGGACGACAATGGGCTGCAGAGAGAGGACCCGTGACCTGATCAGCCGTTCCCCCAGAGGAGAGCTGCGAGGAGAGGGGACTCAGGCCTTCCTGTTTAGACCCTGTGTTTACCTAGAGAGAAGACAATGGACTGAGGCGGGGCTTGAGGCCGCGGATATCAGAGACCCAGCTGGGAAGCACGGGGTTTGAGCTGGTGAGGAAGCAGGCAGAGCCCACCTGGATGCAGAGAGACAGGGATGTGCTGTTATTGTGAGAGCCAGGCCTGAGGCCCTGAGAGTTTCCTGTGCTGTGTTCAACTCTCAATAAACCCTCCTGTTTATGCTGGCTGAGAGTCACTCTGGTCTAGACAACAGGGTTGCATCAGCCCCTCGGGGGTGAAGAGGCCCAGGGGTCCAGAGTGCATGGACTCGCGGAGGGGCCCATGGCAGAGACAGACGTGCTAAGGCTCAGAGAGATGCGGCTCCAGGAGGTGGAGGGCCTGACCCCGAGAGAGAGTGGACCCCGAGAAGGGCTGTCTCACTAAAAGGGCACCACCCATGGACTGCACAGGGCCAAGAGTGGCACGATCTGTGAGTCCGGACAGAGCTGCACTAGAGTAAACAGGAACCTGCTAGAACCAAATAAGGCAAACAGACTGATTAGATTACCTGCAGCCAATCAAGGCAGGCTAATCAGGGCACCTGGGTTTAAAAAGAGCTCACACCAGTCAGGAAGCGGGAAACCAGAAGAGGAAGTGCATGTGAGGATAAAGAAGGTGTTTGGAGGGCCATTGGGGTAAAGTACCCGGGATTGTAGCTGTCATGCAGCTGTTACAAGAGGCACTATAGACAGCTGCGATCCACAGGGCCCTGGGCTGGAACCTGGAGCAGAGGGCGGGCCCGGGTTCCCCCCAAATCTCCCAACTCCTGATCAGACACAGGAGAAGTTGACCCAGACTGTGGGGAAGATCACTGAGGTGAGCAAATCTGCCAATAAGCGCAGGACACACCAATGTAGAGGAGGAACTTTGTCACAAGAGATTAATAAGACTGAGACTTTTCAGCTTGGAAAAGAGGCAACTAAGGGAGGATATGATAGAGGTCTATAAAACCATGAGTGGTGTGGAGAAAGTAAATAAGGAAGTGTTATTTACTCCTCATAATACAAGAACAAGGGCCCACCAAATGAAATTAATAGGTAGCAGGTTTAAAACAAACACAAGAATGTATTATTTCACGCAACACATTGTCAACCTCGGAAACTCCTTGCCATAAGGTGTTATGAAGGCCAATACTATAACGGGGTTCAAAAGGTTCATGGAAGATGGCTATTAGCCAGAATGGGCAGGAATGGTGTCCCTAGCCTCTATTTGCCAGAAGCTGGGATTGGGTGATAGGGGATGTGTCACTTGATGATAACCTGTCTGTTCATTCCCTTTGAGGCATCTGGCATTGGCCACTGTCAGAGGACAGGATACAGGACATGATGGACCTTTGGTCTGACCGAGTATGGCCATTCTTATGTTCTTAAGAGGGTTAGACTCTTTAGACTCAGATGAGCTCAGCCTACCCTCAATGCTCATCTTTGAAGTCGATGGGATGGGACATGTGCCACCAGCGATATTTGTCCACTACCATCAGCTGACAATGGTAAATGTATCTTGACTGAGACATAAGGCTTAGAAAATTCATTAGGGAATCCCATTCCGAACATAAAGCCAGCAATAACTCGGTTATGTTAAGAAGGGAAGTCACTTGTTTGCTGTGACTGCTGCTGGCTCCTTGATGCAGCTTTGAGAGACGATGCCGTGTGGCTCAGACATTCTAGGCCATACTACAAGGGCAGAAAACACTGTTCATTATCCCACCTCAGGAAGTCCTTCGGCTCCTTCTGCGTCACCAGCACAAGCCATCAGACTCCTCTCTTAGAAGCCAATGAGCTCTTTGATGCGCATGTATTGTAATGCCTGTGGCAGTCCAAGGAAACCACCATCAGGCTACAATGACAAAGGAAAGTGCAGCAACTTACTGACCCATTCCCAGGATGCCACTTCCAGCCGCACAGGACTGAGATCATGATGTCACCTTTTCCTTTGCCTTCTGAACACTCCAACATCCTTCTAAAAAGCTAGACACGTGGGCAGTTACATCGAGTCTACCTGGTAGGTGCTGGCAGAGACGCACATGGAAAACCCCAGAACCACAAGCTTGCAGGTGTTCACTGACAGACAGCCAAGTGCTCAATACAACCCTTTATATGGCTACAATGGTGATGAGCGAGGGGAAACATAAACAGGGCAGGGAATTTAGCAGGGAAATTAGAGGGCAATTATTGGGCCGAGACCAGAACTGCCCACCTGGAGAGGGGGAGGGAAAATGCAAAAGGATCTCAGTGCTCAGTCCTCCGGATGTGGGGGAGAGAACGAGTGTGGTACAGCTATGATTCTGCAGGGTGTAGTTGAGCTTCTGCTACAATAAACACACAACCATAGCCAAAGACTCCAGTCTCCATGTATTCTTGTGTGTCCGTTGGTTGTGTCTGAAGACATAGGATACCCTACTTGCATGTTCGAAGACATACTCCAACAAGAAACTTCCTGAGCTCCCCGCCCAGCATCCTCCCCCCCAGGCTCTTGAGATGTTCAGAAGTGTGCTCCAGAAGCACGCTGGACCCCACACAATCAGCCCCATTCCAGAGGAGGAGACTGAGTCATGTTCCTTCAGACAAACAAACAATCAGGTTTATCCAGCTGTAAGGAGGCGCCCTGGCTCCCCGCCGCACCTGAGGGGGAAGAGCCAGAGCAGGCACCTCCATGGACGGAGCCAGTACCGCCTGTTCCCGCCCCCCAGAAGTCAAGGGGCGGTACAGGAAGTATAAAAGCCAGGGCCCAGAGCTCAATTAAGCCCAGGATGCCGAAGAGCACGGACGTGGAGGCCCTAGCTCCTGCTCGGTCCAGCTTGCCTTGTGCTTACTATCCAGAGGAGCGCTGTCCAGCCCTGCCGCCGGCCCGGCATCCAAAGGAGGGCTGGCCGGACCTGCCTCATGCCGGGTATCCTGAGGACCCTCAGCCTGAACTACCCTGCGCCCGTTGGCCGGAGGAGCCGCCAGAGCCTGCTCCCCTGCAGTTCTCTGAGGAACCTATGGTCTGGGACCCGCCGAATTACGCCGATGGAGGACAGGTACCGGGGGAGGGGGATGTTGGAAGTAGCCCAGGGGCGGCTGACAACAGCCAGGCCGTAGAAGGCCCCGAGCCTATGGCCGTGTGTTCCGGTCGGGAGCCCCACTGACCACCTTAGCGGCGACCACCGCTACCAGGGCCCCGGGCTGGAACGCAAAGGAGTGGGTGGGCCTGTGCTCCCCCTGCCACCCGTAACCAGCTGGCAGAATCCCCCCTTCACCCAGAACCCCTGAGCTGAGCTACGGTTTCTTTGTTGCCTGCCCTGCCTGAGGGCCGGGGCCCCTAGACTTTGTTACTGCTCTGCCCTGCCCCAAAGAGCCAGAGCCTGAACTGTTTGGTGCCTGCCCTGCCTGAGGGCCAGGGCCCCTAGACTTTGTTACCGCCCTGCCCTGCCCCAAAGGGCCAGAGCCTGAACTGTTTGGTGCCCTGCCCTGCCTGAGGGCCGGGGCCCCTAGACTTTGTTACCGCTCTGCCCTGCCCCAAAGGGCCAGAGCCTGAACTGTTCGGTGCCTGCCCTGCCTGAGGGCCAGGGCCCCTAGACTTTGTTACCGCTCTGCCCTGCCCCAAAGGGCCAGAGCCTGAACTGTTTGGTGCCCCGCCCTGCCTGAGGGCCGGGGCCCCTAGACTTTGTTACCGCTCTGCCCTGCCCCAAAGGGCCAGAGCCTGAACTGTTCGGTGCCCGCCCTGCCCAAGGGCCAGGCCCATAGATCGCATTTGCTCGACTCTTGAGTACAGGACCGGTGGGAACCCGTCTCGCTGCAGAGAAGGAGGCGCCCTGGCTCTCCGCCGCACCTGAGGGGGACGAGGCCCGAACCGACCGGCTTACACCAGCCTTACTCATTGCTCAGTCCAATGGTTCCCCGGATCCAGAACCACACCTAGGGCAATCGACCAGCACACACATTGCCTCAACATTTCCTTTACTACAGAGAACGTAAAAGAGCCCATGCCGTCACCGTAACTTTATCCCAGGCTATCGGGGGGAAGAGAGAAACCAAATATCAGGTGAGGACAGCAGCCTGCCCACTGCCCCTTTGGTACAGCCAGCTGGAGAAAAAACAGCATGTGCCATGGGGTAAATCAGCTGCAGTTAGGCACTTTCTCCATCTGTTTCCCACCTGGGACCAAATGACCTTCCTAGCTGACTTTGGCCGACAAGACTTCTGGCCACAGGGACGGATAAGATCTGCCCTCTGTGCAGGGAGAAACCCTTCCTCTTCTTTATTTCCTGTTCCAAAGTAGCTACAATTGTATCTCTATCCTACTAGGACTTGCAGCATAGGCAGTCTCAGCAGGATGGAGCTTGTTCCAGGCTACTTTATTGACCTCTTGGGTTTTTAGACAGATGGTATGGGGCTGTGTTTGCTCCATATAGTAATTGTTACCACAGTGAGACTCCTTTGCTTGAGAGCTTGGTTTCTGCTGGCTGAATAAGAACAATATTACAGTCAGGTGAACACATGCGACTCTTGTCCCTGCTGAGCCAGTATTCACTGTCAAGTGGCTCCAATTATGCCTGATTAACCTATAACAAAACATTCCCTATACTGTACTAATACTGGTAGAGATCTGATATTTAAGTCTTTATTTAAAAGCAACATAAAGCAGACCACATCCCTTGCATAAAAAGATGTGCTCCTAGACAGTCATACCTATAACCAGTAAGTAGGATTTTTATGGTTTGGGCTCATTATAGGTTTCTTAGTTGAAAAGTAGTTAAGGGAAATCTTCAGTATGTAAATAGTGCATAAATTATCATATTTTAAGGGGAAAATGGGTTGATGTTCTTAAGCTGACAAACTGTATGCCACGGTAGTAAAAGAGCATGGAGTTTACTGTAGATGCTTCATGGAAATGCTTTTAGGTTCTATCCAATATCTACACATTTCAGAGCACAGATGGTCTCAAGATATTCAGTGACAGAAAAAAGATATTTTTGCCATTGGAATGTGTAAATTCTACATCATTAAAATGAACAGATTTGTAATCCACAGGATGGTATCAAATGCAAGATGGTATTGCTGGAATGCTGCACATTTTAATGTACTTATATAAAGCAATAAATCTATACACGCATAAAGCATGTGCAACCCACACACCTCCTGGGTGTGGTGTTAGGTCCCACCTAGGGGCGCCGAGACCCCTTAGCGAGAGAGATTAATGAGTTTGCCCTATGGAGGCCCCAGGTTCTATCCCGCCCGATGACGACCAGGGTCTGTCGGTGTTACACATAGATTGTCTCACCCTAAGGGGAACTATTTGAGATAATGTTCTTTACATTTTCCTTTTTTATAAGTCTTTCCATGTGTAGTGGTATTATATTAATTTCTCTGTGCGCTGATGTTAACTATTTGTCAAGCAATGAGTCATTAATATGCCTTATGCAAAATAGCAACATGGCCTTGAAAAATTATACTGACATAAAAAGATTATGGTAAAGCCATTATGCAACAGTTGACAGAAACATTGCAGAGAAAAAAATTCTAATGGTGCATTGTTTTAGTGACACAAATCGTGTCCTTTCAAATCCTAACTTTAGTTTCATGCTGAGAAGGAAGCACATGGGCCTGATTCTTTACCATTCAACAGGTCAGCAAAATTAAATCAGTCAAAACCCTCTACCCATGGAATATCACTTAGCCAGGAGGCAGGGGCAGAAGAAAGGGAGAGATATCCCGAGATGTGCTTAGTCAATCCAAATCTCTTAACAGGGTAAGGTTCACACCCACTAACTCTTTATCTACACACCACTACCGTTTGTGACCGATCCATCAACTTAATACAGCCTCAGCCTACAGCTCTTTCTTCCTTTGGCCAATACCCCATCTCCTGGAGGCCGGTTTCAGCAGATTCACCAGGTATCCATTCCCTAACCCCCAGCTGTGTGCATACTGCAGCCACACTGAAAAACAAGGACGAGTTTGGGCAGAAAAACTGCTAGTGACTCCTTGTATTTATTGGTCTAACCCATTAATGTTTTAAACGAAGTCCCAACCTGCACTGTGTTTCAAGGAGAGTGCATTGTACAGGCAGTTTGTAATTAATCCAATCTCCTGCCACATGGCATCAAAGTGACCTCGCTCCAATCAACACAAGAGGCAGCGCAGAAAATATCTGCATTTGAAATCACTCCTGGAAGAACCTTGCACTATAAATCAGTCAGTCAGTAGTGATTCGTACTCAATGGATCTCATTTTAGTTGTGACTCAGAGTGTGGGTGAGCGAACCCAACCCGTGCCCAGAGAATTCACTCTAGACGTGAATTTCTGGGTTGGGTCAGATTAGCCTGTCTGCACCATGCTTCACTTTGCTGGGGACTATAGCTTTTCACCCTGTTCCCCTGGCTCTCCCAAGGTGCCCTGTCTTTTCACCTTCCTCCTCTCCCCCCATGTTAATGCCTTTCGCTGCTGTCTTTACATACAGAAGTGACTTTGTTTCTTCCCATTCAATGCCCCTGAGAAGTTTTATGCCAAGTTCACACACTAATATGTTGCTTAACTTGGGGTCCCCTTAGGGTTGCCAGGTGTCCAGTTTTCCATTAAAAGTCCAGCGGCTCCACTAAAAGTCTGGTCAGCAGCGCTTCAGGGCTAAGGCAGGCTCCCTACCTGGCTCCACGTGGCTCCCCAGAAGCAGTGACGTGTCCCTTGGCTCCATGGCAGAGGCGTACCCAAGTGGGCTCCACACACTGCCCCCACCCCAAGCACCGACTCCACAGCTCCCATTGGCTGGGAACTATGGCCAAGGAGTGCTGCGGGGACGGTGCTTGCGGGTGGAGGCAGTGCACACCATGCAGAGCCACTTGGCCATGCCTCCACCTTGGAGCCGAGGGACACATCACTGCTTCTGGGGAGCTGCCCAAGGTAAGTGCCACCCAGATCCCGCACCCCTCACCTCCTCCTGTGCCCCAACCCCCTGCCCTAGCCCTGAGCCCCCTCCCGCACCCAAACTCCCTCCTGCACCCCTCCCCCCTTCCTCACCCAAATCCCCCATCCCAGTCCTGAGCCCTCTCCCGCACCCAAACTCCCCCCCAGAGCCCGCATCCCCTTCTGTGCCCCAACCCCCTGCCCCAGTCCTGAGCCCCCTCCCACAACCAAACTCTCTCCTGACTGAGGGTGAGCACAGCTGAGGTGGCAGCAGGCCCTTCCCACCACAGGGAGGGTGATAACGTTCTGTGAATAGAGACCAAGGGAACCTCCCAGGGAGACGCGCCGGGGACAAGCGGGCACCAGGCAAAGCCCTGACATGCAGCTATGGCATGCTGGGGCCATGGCTACACGGGGCAGAGCGGGGGAGAGGACACATTCACTACTGCAACTCACGCTCCATGCTCTGCACAACCTCAGGACCTTCACGTTCCTCATATGCCCCTGCACCCCCTGCCACCCTCACTGCTTCGGCTAGTTGCCCATTGCCCAGGCACTAAGCAGCCTCCATTCCTATCTGCAAGTCTTCCTGGAAGTTCTGTATCCCCCCAGCCCCACCGTTCATCAACCCACACCCACTCACGTACCCCAGCCTTATCACTTGCTTCCACTGGCTCCATTCAGCCCAGGTTAGCCTGAGTTCTGCCCTCTAACCCAGGGTGAAAGGCCCATAAACGCAGCCAACGCCACCCCCCAGAAGCCAAGCGATCAGGCAGCTGCACAGCTGCACCAATTCACTGACTCTGCTGTCAGGGACATTTAGGTGCAAGATGAAATTGCCCACCCTCGTCCTGAAGGTGCTTGATGCAAATACCATCTTCTCCCCACTCCTCACTCAGGAGCGACAAGAGCAGGGCGTGTTTGCCAAAGACCCTGTGAACTCTACCCTTCTCTGATCGAAGTCTCCATATGCCCCTGCTGTAACATTTGCCCTCCTGGGCCACCCGTCACTTTGCAGGAGAAGGAAGCCATCTCTCATGAGCAACACGTCTGGTTAGCTGCCCTTCCTTCATTCTGCCCATCGGTTATGGGCCCCTGACACCAACATCACACATCTCTGCCTGCAAATGCAGGCCGGAGACTGTCCCCTCCCATTCTCTACACAAGCACTAGGGGACAATCTCACGTGTATGGCTCAAGGACAAGCCTTGCTGCCATTCACCAGCCTATCATGAGCCACATACCATAACTGACCTTGCTCACCTCTTGTGTGCAGATTAGAAATCCCCCAGTATCTAGCTCACTCGCCTCTGAAACAAGAGGGTAAGAAACTTGTGAACCCCTCCCTTGAGAATCTAGGGCCCTTCAGAGTGGGGAGAGCAACACCAATGGGTCACTTGCTGGATCTCTTCCACTTTACAAGGTTCTTTGATACTCCAGTGCTGGGCCCAATGAAATAGAAGGAAACCAAGCCTCCCCCTGCAGCAATCAGCGGGGGCAGGGCAGATTGCAGGGCCCTATTGGATAGATGTATTCATAAATACTATGCCATGACACACAGGTGATGGGCCATGCATGAGACCAACAACAGAGCTGGGTTAAGGTTATTCAGCTGTGATGGCTTAATGTTATTTATCACTGTCGTGTGCACACCTCCAACCCTATGTGAGAGAGAGAGAGAAAGAAAAGGAAGTTCTTCACACAGCGCACGGTCAACATGTGGAACTCCTTGCCTGAGGAAGTTGTGAAGGCTGAGACTATAACAGGGTTTAAAAGAGAACTAGATGAATTCATGGAGGTTAAGTCCATTAATGACTATTACCCAGGATGGGTAAGGAATGGTGTCCCTAGCCTCTGTTTGTCAGAGGGTGGAGATGGATGGCAGGAGAGGGAACCTGAGAAAGGGACCGGGCCCTATCCAAATGCTCCTTTCTCTCCCTCCCCCACCTATCAGGAGCAAGATGCCTACAGAAGACAGACATAAAAGCACTTCCTAAATTAGCTCCCTGCACTCTGATTCAGAGCTCTTCAGGGACAGGCTTTATAGCCACAATTGTGTTAATAAACCAAAATGCATTTTCCTAAATTCAGCCAACTAATCTGGGGGGGGTAAAGTGAATGACTCATACTGCCTGTGCACTTCTCAGTAGTGTCAGCCCTGGAAGAGGGGAAAGGGCTTAGTGCTGCTATGGTAAATACCCAGGGATTAATACGAACTTATGATTTACATCGATTCACCTCTGTATCTTAGTCACCCTGAGTTATTTGTCTATTATATCAATGCTCACAATGAGAAGTGAGCATGAACATGCTGGATGCCTTGGCTGTGAGCGTTTGCAGCACAAACACAGGCTGGTTTAGAAGTCTGCCCTTCTGCCCAACCCCTGAAATCACATTGGTGCTTCCAGCTTCACGGCAGCTCTCCTAGAATGACTCATTCTGGTCAGTCCCAAATACCATGGCTTGCCTGGGCTGCAACCAGACTTGGTGCATTCTAGGAGACCTGTGGGAAACACTGCAGAATTCACAGGGGAGAAATAACATCCCATAGAAATAGTTGAGCCGATTTCTGTGCAGAGTCCCCTCCTCCATCCAAAACCTCAGGCATTCAGTAGATATTACAGAGTTTGGCTGCATTTTCTTTTTAGCTTTGTAGGTCCCACTTCAAAGAAAAATGTTCCTGGAATTGCACAGGCTGGATTTAATAAGGAATCTATCACATTGCTTTGAGATGGCCCTGTTTGACATATGCTGCTACTTATTACTCAGGTCTGGAACTGATTACAACAGTGAATGTATCAGGGTCCATGCAGATGGCTCTGCGTCTTTGCATTTAACATTTTGATTTACAGAAATCAGGAAATTACATCATAGGGTCAGAATGAAAGTTTTTTTCAGACCAGGCCAGCAGGGCTCATGGCCCCTGCAAAGCAAGCTCTCTTCTCTTCAACTTGAGTCAGGATGCTTCTCCCTCTGAAATGCCAGAGGCCATGGACAGAGTCCAGATGTCATCAGCTTGTACTTCATACTTAATATTTAAACAAATGAGCCTCTTTCCTAAAGGCTGTTGGCAAAGCAATGCCAGAGACTTGTCGATGCTCAGAGGAACTTTGCATTAACTGTCTTTTTGACCGCACAAGCTGAGAAGCAGATGGCAGGTGTTGAGCTCTGCCTTGTTTCATTTCAGATTCCAACTGCGGTGGCTGTTGGAGCTTTGTTAATATATTTCACCCTGTGTTAGTTCCTGCTCAAACTGAATCACTCCCCAAGAGGGGGAGTATGGAGAGTCTCTGCACTTGGAAACCCAGGCAGATCAAGAAAGCGGCAGGCCTAGGATCTCAGGCTGAAATCTCATCAGGCAAAGGATGATCTCCTAGAGTTGGTGCAGTGCCTAGGACATTGAGCCTCTGGTCTACATGGGGGCCTTTGGGTGCTTCTGCTACATAATAACTAAAGGAGAGTTTTGCCCAAGTAGGGACTTAGGAATGAGACTCAGATTTACCTTCTGGGACATGTACTTGATTCTGTTTTTCAAATTCATTCAGCCTCTAGAAAGTAGATATTCATTTGTTTTCAAAACAGTGTGAGGTGGTAATTATGGAGCAAACTTGGCCAGTTGAATCAAATTATCTCTTTGTTCAGCACTCTCAAATTTCATCCACTGGAATATCAAATACTCATGTTCGGATGCATGTCTATCGTAAAAATAGACCCTTGTGACACTAAGTTCAAACATATCTAGTTCTTTTTTTAACCCTGCTATAGTCTTGACCTTCACAACATCCTCTGGCCAGGAGTTCCACAGGGACACTGTGTTGTGTGAAGAAATACTTCCTTGTGTTTGTTTTAAACCCACTGCCTGTTAATTTCATTTGGTGACCCCTGGTTCTTGTGACATTTCTCTCCTCTGGGCAGACACACGTTGGCTGTCATCACAGATGCTTGACAACATTCAACCAAGGAAAACCCATAAAATATCCAATTCAGCTGCCAATTTATACCATGAATGGAGAAAGGACCAAGGCAGGGGGAAAGGAGCCCCTGGGCTCCCAGAGACAGATTCCCATGTCACATGTGTGAGATACTGGCAAGTCTGATGTACTAGAACTTGTGCAAGTGCTCACCTGCCATTACTGCACACAGGCCACTGCCATGGGCTTCAGCGGGGGCTGCAGTATGCACAGAGTGACAGGATCCAAGAGTTTGAGCCCATTTCATGGACACCGTGCTCTGCACACTGGAGGATGGGCTCTGTGACTAGTCCTGTCCTGCTCAGGAAAGTTGATGCAAGTTGTGCAGGTGTGGGTTCAATCAACAAAAAACATCTGCCGTACTTACAGGATGGAGAACTCTATCCTGGGAAGCAGCAACTCTGAAAAAGATCTGGGGATCGTGGCGGATAATGAGCTGAACATGAGCTCCCAGTGCGACTCCTGGCCAAAAGGGCTAATGCGATCCTGGGATGCATAAACAGAAGAATCTTGAATAGACGTAGAGAGGTTATTTTACCTCTAGTTGGCACTGGTGTGACCACTGCTGAAATCTTATGTCCAGTTTTGGTGTCCACAATTCAAGAAGGATGTTGATAAAATGGAGAGGGGTCAGAGAAAAACCACAAGAATGGTTAAAGAATTCACAAACATCCCTTCAGTGACTGAGTCTGTTTAGCTTAACCTTCTCTTTTTAAGGGGTGATTTGATTACAATTTATAAGTACCTACATGGGAATCAAATCTTTAATAATGGGCTCTTCAGTCTAGCAGAAGAAATTACACACGATCCAATGGCTGGAAGTTGAAGCTAAACAATTTCAGACTGGAAATAAGGTGTAAATTTTTCACAGTGAGAGTAACTGTGACCATTGAAACAATTTGCCAAGGGTCATGGTAGAGTCTCCACCACTGATGATTTTTAAATCAACACTCCATGTTTTTTCTAAAACATCTGATCTAGCCATTATTCTGGTCTCTGGCCTGTTTTACGCTGGAGGTCAGACTAGATGATCACAATGGTCTCTTCTGGCCTTGGAATCTAGGAATCTGTGTTACCTCCCTGGTCTAACCTTCAGGCAGATGTCTCAGAATGGCCTTGCCCTGATGTTCCAGCTAATGGGATGTCCAAGCAGGTTCCAAGAACACGAGAGTAATCGAGTGCGGAGTTTCTTTGTGAGCCTCTCTATTCGTGGCAGAAGCCAGGAAATCCAGAACAAAATAAATGGGGTCAGGGAGAGGTCAAACGTACACCCAGAAGGATTCCATGTTCAGATTTCATTGAGCCTGGAACCAGTTCTGTGCAGAGATCAGTGCTCACACATTACGGTGATGAGCACGGTATAAGAATCTCTCTTAAACAAAGAGCAGAGTGGGGGCTTGTTTTTAAAGAATACACCACACCAGTTCTGAATTCTGCATGCAGTCAATATGCAAGTAAAAAGGCCTCTCTTAAAACATTTGAAATAAATTCAATTTTAATATTCTAACCATGCACAAATGACACACAGAGAGGAGCCTTTGCTCTCTGGTTATTTTAGATACCATGCTGGGTTTTGCTTTGGTTTTCTTAAGTAACAATGCCTAGAAAAAAGGTACCAAGGGGGGAGATAGTCTCTCTCACCAACAGGCAAGGGTCCTGTGATGCTGCAGTCTATATGGTTTTATAAAAATATGCTAATGAGTGAATATAATGTAACTGGACTATGCTTCAAGCAAAAGTTTACCCTGTATAAGCTTTATACAGGGTAAAACAGATTTATTTGGGTTTAGACCTCACTGGGAGTTGGGCATCTGAGGGCTGGTCTACACTAGGGGAGGGAGTCGACTGCTGCGGCTCCCCCGTCAGGCGCCATCGACGCTGCTTACTCCTCCTGCTGAGGTGGAGTACGGGTGTTGATTCGCAGATCGATTTATCGCATCTAGACGAGACGCGACAAATCGATCCCCAACAGATGGATTACTACCCGTCGATCCAGCGGGTAGTATAGACATACCCTGAGTGTTAAAGACAGGAACACTTCTATTAGCTGCTTTCAGATAAGCCTACAGCTGTTAGGAGATGTGATTTAGACCAGGGTCTGGGTTTGCAGCAGGCTAGCAAGTCTGGCTCAAACCAGGCAGGGCACTGAAGTCCCAAGCTGGCAGGTGCAGAAGTAGCCTTGGCACATCCGTTGGCAGCTCCCAAGGGAGGTTCTGTGATCCAACCCGTCACAGGTCCAATAAAAGACATTACCCCATCCACCTTGTCTCTCTAGGGGCTGGAATATTCATTAGTAGAAGGAATTACATCTTTCTGGCTTGTATTGGAGCTTTCCTTGTCTAAATGGTGTAAGGGAGAAAATGTCAGGACAGTCTCCCTCTTGTGGTTTCTTTAAGAATCACACTTTTCCCAAGATCAATTTATCCCAGGTAACTTGTTTTATAATATTATCCAGGCGGATTCACCTGTACCTGGTGAATTGTCACACTAACTTCTCTTCAGAAAATCCAAAGGGCATGCAAGAGTTTGTAATTTAAAAGCTTATTTTGCTTTCCAAAGTTCATGATTCCAATGACAAGCCTTAAACTCAGCGCAAGCAGACTTTAAAATACTTGTTCAATGTTCCTGAAAAATGAGAAGTAATAACTCAAAAAAAGTCAACCAAATAGTGCCACCCACTTCCACCCTATATCTCAGGTACAGAAAGGAACTACATGACACTAACAATATTACAAGCTACTATATTTTAGGGCCCGTTTTTCAGAAGTGCTGAGCACGGCAGCTCCCATTGATTCCAGCTGAACGTGAGCATGCTCAGGACCTCCTAAAATCAGCCCTGGCACTACAAATGGGCCCAAGGGAAGTCCTCAGGCCACCAGAGCTCCTGCTGAAGTCAAACACAGTTTGCTAAAATCCATATCTAAAGGCCACACTGAGGGGTGTTGCTGCTCCACAGGGAGCAAAACTCTTCCAAGTTTGCTCCAAAGACATCCCTTTCAGCCAGCTTCTATGCTGGAAAGTGAGAAAAGTCTCTACTGTACTCACTGAATCACTAAGTTATTTCGTGGTCAATGCCCACGATTCTTCTTTTCAGGTTTGGAAAATTAAACCAAAAGAATGTAATTCAGCTCCTGCATGCACTTCTCCAGCCTGTGTGTCAATGGGTAGAAACACAGGATCTAATACTACTCTGACAATAACTCCTGCTCTGGGTGCCAGGGCCCATCTACACCTGGAACAAAGGAGCTGTAACCCAGAGCTGTAACATGGGTGAGGCAAGTGAGGAACTTGCCTCAGGCGCGCAAAGCGGAGGGGCACAGCTCTACCGCGATCGGCGGCGCTTCGGCGGCAGCTCTACCACTGCCTCTTCTTCGGAGGCAATTTGGCGGCGGGTCCCTGAGTCTGTCTCAGAGGGATTCTGTCTGGTAGCTTCATTCATTCTTCGGCAGTGGGTACTTCTCTCCGAGAGAGTCTCAGGGACCCACCGCCGAAGAATGAATGAAGCGGCAGCAGTAATTCGGCAGCAGGTCCTTCCGTCCAACAGCAACTCAGGGACCCACTGCCAAAGTGCCGCCGAAGAGCCTGGAGCCAGCCCTTGCCCCGGGCGCAAAAATTCCTTGTTACAGCTCTGCTGTAACCCATTGAAGGGAGAAGGCATAAAAGGGTTTCTTCCAAACCTTAATGCTTAGGGTGCCACAAGGTAATCCCTCACCTACATGGCTCTTATATCAGGTATGAGTTGGCTGGTCAACCCAGATGCTACCTGGTCTTCAGGAACTCACCCTGCTGTATGAATGGAGCAGCAGGAGATGGAAGCTTCCAGTTTGGCTTAGTGAGCAAAAATCCCTCATGTTCCCAACCTTGTGGAAAACAGACTTAACTAGTATAGGGTGACGATGGCTTAGGGAACTTTGAAACCCAGAACTGGGCAATAAAACTGGGAAAATCTCCCAAGCTTCATGGAAAGAGAATTGTTATCCATTATGTACAATCCGAACAAAAGAACAGCCACTCTGTTTAGAGATAACAGGAGATAGCTGAGGGGTGGTGTCACAGAATATGGATTTAGGACATGGAGTTTAGTTAAAGTACAAATAATCTGATAGCTGAAGCCTGCTATTTAACAGGGGAAGATTTCAAAGAATGCACCGATAAGGCATTTTGGCTGAAAGTGATTTTTAACATTGGTTCTTCTAAAATAGTTTGTATTTACAGCAAAAGTGGAGGGGAAAGTAGGTGATGGTGTAATCAGAAAGTGCACATAAACACAAGGAGATCCACTCAGCCATAATTCTGGCACTTCCTATCTCTTGAATGCCTGACCTGGCAACCTGCATGTTCTCTCACTGCCTTTTTCAGTCTGTAATTCTTTATATCACAGAAGTGCAAAGAGCCACCATCAGGGCCCCATTATGCTCGGGCCTGTACATACACGAAAGACAAAACACAGAGCCTGCAGCCTAAAGACTCAGAGACTATGGCAGTAGCAAAGCGATCAGAGGGAGTGCGCAACCAGGGCCGCCCAGAGGATTCAGAGGGCCTGGGGCAAAGCAGTTTCGGGGGCCCCTTCCATAAAAAAAGTTGCAATACTATAGGAGGCCCCTGTGGGGCCTGGGGCAAATTGCCCCACTTGCCCCCCCTCTCGGCGGCTCTGCCACTTAGACCTGATTATCAGTGATTTCAGTGGTCACTTAACAAAACAAAAAGAGTATCTATGAGTGTAATCAGCTATGTGTCCTTTAAACAGCTTGGAAAGGGGCAAGGTCAATATAGTACCTGTGACTCAGGCAGACCAGCAAGCAAAACACCTGTCCCACCCTCTCTCTGATGTTCTCAATCAGCACATGGTCTACATTTACTTCTATTGCCTTTTACTATGCTAAAATAAGAACAAATTTTCATTCCCACCTCCTCACCCCCGGCATTCAAGTGATTTGTAACCCAACCGCAGCCAAATCTATCACTTGGGAAACAGATTGTTTGCTGGGCATACCTAGGTAGATTAGGTATAAATAAGTAAAAATCTGGTCTGAAGCTTTTCCCCCGTCCCCAGCTCATCACTTGCTGTCAAGGAGAGCTCATTTAGGACTTTGCTTAACAAATCAAACATTGGCCAACGTCACCGAAATGATGCACTTCATCGTCTTCATAAAAACAAAGACTGTATAAGGAAGCTAGTCTAGTTCTTAACTTTTCAATCTATTATACTTTTGTCAGATACTTTTAAAAGCATATAAAGTGTTTATGATAAATACAATGTATTGTAATTAATGTCTCAATTTCAATTCAACTTTCCAACATTCACTTAAATTGGCAACTTGCACATTAATTAATTCACAAAAACTGGGTGGAGGGGTGTTTGGGGAAATGTTGGTGGGTGTAGGGTGTGTGTAGGGAAATCCCTAACACTCTAAACATAGAAGGCTTCAGGTTGTGTCGACCACATTTTCATCTTTGGCCATTCAGAAACAAGGCAAAGGATTTCCCCACCCTCGTTTCACTGGACAGCCTGGATTCTTTTTGGATTTTCTTTCTGTAAATACTGAGAGTACAAGAAAGTGAATGTGTGAGTGCAGGACAACTTTAGTTTTAGGCAATTCATGGAACTGGATCAAGCCATGTCGGTTCAGCCATGGTCTCAGCAGCCAGATTAGTTTCTAGGATCATGCAGACTTCAGATTTGGCATAATTGGACCAGTGATGTCTATTGCTGCTTTGGACAGTTCTAGTTTAATGTGCCTAAGTACACTTTGCATAATCTACTGGCCCCAATGAAGGGATTCTGGTAAGTCAGAAATATGTTACAATTGCGTAAAAACAGACATTACAAATATATAAGTAACCAATAACCAGAGTCCCAAAGCGTGACTGTCATAACAGCTATCCTGCCCTTCAACATCGTTTTTGTTAAAAAAAATCATTTAAAAAGATTACATGGAAAATATAATGAAAGAAAAAAAGCAAGTTCTTGAACTCATCTTGATATTCCCCAGATAATTTTGCCATGCCATGTAATCATTACTGATCTCTGGCCACTGTTAATACTCTACGCATTTTACAACCAGCGAGAGTAAGCCTGCAGTACTTGAGCCACAAATCTCAATGTTCTTGTGTTCAAAAAGGAAATGGAAAAGTATATTTAACTGACTTCTTTATCCTGAAAGCAGACCTCTTCTCTCCTCTTCCCAGGGGAGCAGAGGAGCACCATTCTCACTGCCAGATCCCTGCACCACATAAGCATCATCTAATCTTACCTAGCCTAAAGCCTCTGGCAACCAACTTTACACCTTTGTTAAAAAGAACTCTATTTTGAATATATTGCATATAAAATAATTAATTACATTGAAGATTTAAATAAATGTGAGCATTGATAAAGCTTCAAAGATAGGGCAACATATTCCTGAAAGTTCATCATAGGGACAGAACTATTTAAGGTTGTGTAATTTGGACAGTGTAAGAGAAACCCAACAATGCAGAATAGATGGTAAATTATTCTGTTCACATTAGAAGGTGTGTAGTAAACAAAAGAAATAAACTTGAAACCCATTGTTACTATTAACTATATGAGAAAGCCATTGCAGGCAAGTCCATCTGTCTTTTTCTATCCAAGACATTTCAGAACAAGAAACCCCAGTAAAATGGTTATGTGTGAACCCTGAAGTAAAGGCATTCGGTTACCATGAATCCTCGGTCTTGCCTGTTAGCCCTAAAAGGAGCTTACTGGACATTTATTTGTTTGTTTCTTTTTCCAGGTGTTTGAGACTCATTTACAGACCATGTCAATTATGTTTTTACAGCACCCAGCACAAGGTTTTTTCGTTTGCTTGGGCCTCTGGTACCTTAGTAAAGTAATAAATATAATATGGTTCATAATCTTTAATTGACCACAATGTTGTAACTTAATTTTCAAGCTTGCTTTTCTAAAGATAATTTTACAAAAACATCACTTCTATAGCTTACCGGAAGTTTTAGGCCTTTATTTATATTATATGCCCCCTCTTCCCCCTAGCACCGCCCGGCCCTGTGGAAACACTTGCCCCTCGCCCCCAGCGCCACCGCCTTGCGAAACAGACTCTCCTTCCTCAGCCGCCACCCTGTCGAAACAGATGTGGACCAAAGAGGACAGGTTTGGGGGGGGGGCGGAAAACAGCACACATAGGCAAAAGAAATATTCCATTCTATGACATAGCGAAAGAAGTGAGCTGTAGCCCAATGAAAGCTTATGTTTGTGAAATAAATTTGTTAGTCTCTAAAGTGCCTACAAGCTACTCCTGTCTTTTTGCAGTACAGGACTTAACCCGGCTGCTACTCTGAAAGCCTGGCACAATAGTGGCCAGATCAGAGCAGGTAAATAGGACCCACCCCCTCCACTCGCACCCCACCATTCACACCCTCTTCACGCCCCTAGTCCCCACTGACTTGCTGCGTCCCTCCCTAGTCAGATCCCCACCCACAACTCACCTCCTTTCACTTTCTCCCTCCCCTGCCAGACCCTCTTGCCTGCCCCTAGAACCCCTGCTGCTTCACTGCTTGCCTCTTTGTTTCCACCTGCCACTTGCCCCCCGCTCGCCCCGACTGCCGCTGCACCCCCCCCCCCCCCGAGTATAAAACACCTCATTCAAGACCGTGGGTCACTATTTACTGCAGCACAGCAATCAATCATGCAGTTGTAGGTAAATCTCTGCATTAGCACTTTTGTATAATTTTACATGACTGTATTTGAACCTTGTTATATATGTTATAGTGGGCCCCAAAGTAGGTATATTTAAAATAAAAGGAAAAATGTCTCATGCTAGAAGTGAATGAGATCTTTCTCCACTTTCTTGTAATCAATTGCCCTATTGCAGAATGATGGTGTGAATTAAGGAAGTGTGGTAAGGCAGGCATCTCCAGACAGCTGAACCCTTTGGAGAGGGACTGGAGCCAGACCCCCGACCAAGGAGCCTTTGCCTAGGGCTGAGTGGGACAGAGTTGGGTGCTGGGTGCAGCTCTGGGCTGGGGCACGGCGGAGGGACCCCAGTGCAGACACAGCAGGCTGGAAGACTAGACTTGAACCCGCCACCCAGCCTAGTCCATCCAGAGCCCAGGACTGAAAGCAATTGCTCCTACCCAGGGCGCACCTGCCTTCACTCCTCGGCCTCTCCCGCATGCTAGTGTTCTTGTGGCGCTCAGTGGCGTATTCTCAAGTGGCCCCTGTCAATCGGAGTCCGCGATGCCCTGGAACGCTCCTCCATCTAAAGCCAGATCAGGACTGGGGAGCCTCCTCTCCTTGGAGCAGTATGCTGTTACCAGGGACAAGGATAAAGCTAACCGTCTTACCAACCTCGCGGTTCTCTGCTTGGAGCATTCAGCACTCCTCTGCCCCTCGCGTGATGCTTCTCCAAAAGCTGCACCCAGGCGGGCGTCCTGGGAAAGACCACAGGGTCTGCACCCCCACTGTGCGCACGTCAGATGGTGACTCTTAGCCAGTTAAACAGAGGTTTTATCTCGGAATGACAGGCTTAACGTAGTCTTAAAACAGAGCTTGTAGATACAAGCGAACCTGAACCCCTCGGGCCGTGGTCATACTGGGGGGCAGTGACAACCAGACCTCCTAGGTTACTGCCTTTAGTCCTTATCCCAGGCAGCTCCAGACATGACAACCAACCCCCTCCAGCCCCGTCCTCTGCTGCTCAGCTGTTTTCCCGGGCCAGGAGGTCACCTGATCCGCTTTGTTCTCTCAACACAGACTTCGACAGTTGGCAGCCTTTGGATAGGAGGGGCCCGGCCATCTAGTGCTAGCAGACAGTAGTGCCCGCCATTTAGGTCGGTGCCTGGCGCCTTTTGCTACTGCAGCAATTATCAACACTCCTTATCACCACCTATAGGAAAGATACTTAAGAACTGCCTACGGGGATCACTGGGACACGCAACACACAATAGTTATTCAGAGGAATTAAGACAGTCCCCGTTCATTTCACAGCCCCCTCAATACCTCTGCTAATTCTACCCCTGTTTTGCGACCACTGCACCAATATGCCCAAACATAGCCACCACCGCTCGCACAGCTGTCTATTTTGTATGCAGGGGCACAATGTAAGAAGCCATAGTTTATGGAAATGTTTCAGGCCCCTACGTGGTCTTTGCAGCAGGGAAAAACAGAGTTGATGGAAGGGAACTGGTTTGGGATAGGAGCCCCCAGCGTCCCCTTCCGTTTTCCAAAATAATTTGGAAAGGGAATTAGATCATGCTGTGCCTCAGTTTCCCCTTCGCAGCAGGAATGGGGGAGACTAAAGTCTCCAGCTGCCGTGCCATATTGCAGACCCGGGGGCTTTTTCCTGGGTACAATTTACAATGTCATGATTCCTAACTTCTAGTTTCTGAAACAGACCCACCTCAGGCAGGCACAAACTCACCCTCAAACAGCAACACCCTGAAAACCACACCACCACCCACAATTACAAACCTATGGGGAATCACAGGGTCAAACACTCAGGGTTGGGAATCCCGAGCTTGTCAGCGGTGAGTTGAGTGAAGGTCACTCGAGAGCATTATTCCATCCTGTCAGTCTCCCACCGGAACCAGGAAGAAGCTGTCCTCCTCAGGTGAGCAGGTACCTTCTCCCCCTCTCCTTCCCCTTCCCCTCCCCCAGCCGCTGGCTCTGCTTCAGCTCAGCGTCTGTGGTTGCCTAGCTGCTGCCGCAGAGCTGCTTCGGCCAGCCGGGCCCCGTCAGGGGAGTATCAGACACAGTCACACAGTCGCGGTTGGGGGCCCCTGCGGGGCCCGGGGCCCGGGGCAAACTGCCCCACTTGCCCCCCCCTCTGGGCGGCCCTGTGCGCAACACAGCAAGCTAGATCTGTACCATTCTGTTTGCTGCTAGACTCCACTGAGTTTGGTTTCTCTTTGCTCAGCTGCTGGCCTATTTGTATTTGTATTTTCTGTAAAAGCCTCGGAAGGCAAATCTATGTGACTACAGGACAGTAATTCTGTTCATGCAAGATGGATGTGAAGCAGGCAGGACATTCTTCTTCCTCTCAGTTTTCACTCACTGTGCGCAAAATAAACTCCAGCTCAGCAGGGACACAGGTGCCCTTGGTCAATGGGTCATTTCTCCCTGTTTCTGCCTGAGGCTGTTCCGGCTGCTGCTTCAGCTCTAGGCAGATAAGACGACAGGTCCTCATGAGAAGTTAAGTTAGACATTTATCATGGACGCTGCCATTCCTCCCGTGTCCTCTGGTCTTGCCATTGCCACGCACCTCAGTGCCAAGTTGCTTGCCACTTGCTTTCCCTGAGTTCTTATGACACTCTATAGACTGACTTTCTTTGCCTTCCAAAGCACAATATTTACAGAGTTGGGTTTCCATAAATTCACTCTCTATTCTCACTTGTTCTTTCAATGGAGTTTAGTTTGCTAACAACAATAAGTTTGGATTAAAATATAAAATGAGTCAAACAGAAGTGTGCTGTACCCTCTGAACCAAGCACTTCATTCAATAATCACAAATTTCACAAGCAATTACTGTCATTTGAGGGCATCTGAAAGTATCGGAGCTGTGTTGAACTGATGCGGCCCTCCAAGGCAGCGCTTCAACCCTGCACCAGGGGATTCTACACATCACATTAGTTTGCAGGCAGGACTCAACCCATCAGCCCCATTACAACCCGCTTAACAAAATGTACCCCAGCTGCAGCTACTTTCTGTGGAGTTCATTCAGCAGCAGGTACAGACAACACCAAATCATACAATCATGCAAACTGTGTGATGGTGACACAAGACAATGGGCCACAATCCCTCATGGCACAATGGCAGCTGGTGAGAGTTTGTTGCAATTAACATAGGAAGGGGGTGATGTCCACGGGAGAGATGTTCTCCACCTTATGCACCTCTACCTCAATATAACGCTGTCCTCGGGAGCCAAAAAATCTTACCGCATTATAGGTGAAACCGCGTTATAACGAACTTGCTTTGATCTGCCTGAGTGCGCAGCCCCGCCCCCCCCGGAGCACTGCTTTACCGTGTTATATTCGAATTCATGTTATATCGGGTGGCGTTATATCGGGGTAGAGGTGTACCTGAGCTTGGAAGGATTCCATTTTCATCGGTCACATCAATTGCAGCACGCACCCAAACTGGCAGACAGTCCCATCGATAATCGTAGAAATGGACAGAGCAGAATGGAAGAGGAACGCTCTGCAAGAACATACTCGAGTCCCACCGCGATCTGCATGTGTTGTAATCCCAGCGACAGTGCAGGATATTTCCTTTATCTATTTTGACATGTGATGCTGGCAGCTTGTGTCTTAACAGTTATAAAGTCTGAGCTTTTTGAATATCACTGTCTGCGGTCATTAAATAATTATTGTCAGACCCACCCTATAATTTCCCACAACCATGAAAATAGATAAAAATCTTACAAACATTGATATTATCCATTGGAATTATCAAAAAATAAAAATTGAAATCTGCCAAGCCTACTTACGTCTTCTAGACTCTCCCATAAGTTGCTTTTCCTAGGACAATCCCACTCATGTGCAGTGCCTGCCTGTGATCCAGAGCAGAGCCTAGTCCACTTTGTCTAGTTTGCAGCTCTTTGTCTGGGTTATTTTCCAGAGATCAGGATAAAAAAAAAAACTCTTGCCAAAATGCAACTGCTTCTGTTCTGCAGAGTGAGCTCATGATGAGCAATCCAGCGTTCAAACCCTGTGCCTGGTTCTCCTTGCACCTCAGTGTTATCTGATGCAGAACCATTTGCTGAGCAGGACCACCACCACCACAAGGGACAGGGTTACACTGTTAGTGACCGTTCCGGAGACGCCCGTTCTACGTGCTTTACATATATCAACATCATTTCACAAAATATTTCAGACAACCTGAATCTGCATTTTTCAGTGAAAAGCCAGCTGTAGACTATCAAGATACATACTTCCGCCAGCTCAAAATCATAATCACTGAACAGAAACTGCACATACAAATTATGTTATGTTTAGAGCAGGGCTGTCGATTAATCCCAGTTAACTCAAATAATTAACTCAAAAGAATTAATTGCAATTAAAAAAAGTTAAGCCCAATTAATTGCAGTTCTATTTGCACTGTTAAACAATAGAATACCAGCTGACATTTATTAATATTTTAGATGTTTCACATTCCAATATATTGATTTCAAATACAACAAAGTACAAAGTGTACAGTGCTCACTTTACATTATTTTTATTACAAATACTTGAACTGTAAAAATGATAAATACAAGAAATAGTATTTTTCAATTCACCTCGTACAAGTACTGTTGCAATCTTTTTATCATGAAAAGTGCAGCTTATAAATGTAGATTTTTTGTTACATAACTGCACTCAAAAACAAAACAGTGTAAAACTTTAGAGCTTACAAGTCTACTCAGTCCTACTTCTTGTTCAGCAATTGCTCAGACAAACAAGTTTGTTTACATTTACAGGAGATAATGCTGTCAACTTCTTACTTACAATGTCACCTGAAAGTTAGAACAGATGTTCTCAAGGGACTTTTTTAGCCTGCACTGCAAGGTATCTATGTGCCAGATATGCTAAACATTCATATGCCCCTTCATGCTTCAGACACCATTCCAGAGGACATGCTTCCATGTTGATGGTGCTCATTAAAATAATAATCTGTTAATTATATTTGTGACTGAACTCCCTGAGAGAATTGTATGTCCCCCGCTCTGTTTTACCTGCATTCTGCCATATATTTCATGTTATAGTAGTCTAGGATGATGACCCAGCATGTGTTTGTTTTAAGAACACTTTCACTGCAGATCTGATAAAATGCAAAGAAGGTACCAATGTGAGATTTCTAAAGATAGCTACAGCACTCGACCCCAGGTTTAAGAATCTGAAGTGCCTTCCAATATCTGAGAGGGACAAGGTGTGGAGCTTGCTTTCAGAACTCTTAAAAGAGCAACATTCCGATGCAGAAACTACAGAACCCAAACCACCAAAAGAGAAAATCAATCTTCTGCTGGTGGCATCTGACTCAGATAATTCAAATGAACATGTGTCGGTCTGCACTGTTTTGGATCATTATCAAGCAGAACCTGTCATCAGCATGGATGCATGTCCTCTGGAAGGGAGGATGAAGCATGAAGGGACATATGAATCTTTAGTGTATTTGGCATGTAAATATCATGCAACGCCGGCTTCAACAGTGCCATGCGAATGCCTGTTTTCGCTTTCACATTGTAAACAAGAAGCAGGCAGCATTATCTCCTGCAAATGTAACCAAACTTGTTTGTCTGAGTGATTCGCTGAACAAGAAGTAGGACTGAGTGTACTTGTAGGCACTAAAGTTTTACATTGTTTTATTTTAGAATGCAGTTAATTTTTGTACACAATTCTACATTTGTAAGTTCAGCTTTCACAATAAAGAGATTGCAGTACAGTCCTGTAGTAGGTGAATTGAAAAATATTTCTTTTGTTTATTACAGTGCAAATATTTGTAATCAGACAAGCTGAGCACTGTACACTTCGTATTCTGTGTTGTAACTGAAATCAATATATTTGAAAATGTAGAAAACATCCAAAAATATTTAAATAAATGGTATTCTATGATTGTTTAACAGTGCGATTAATCCTGTTTAATCACGTGATTGATGTTTTTAATTGCTTGACAGCCCTAGTTTAGACTGTTGTAGTCGTCATGTTGGTCCTAGGGTATCAGAGAAAGAAGGTGGGTAAGGTAAAATCTTTTACTGTGCCAGCTTCTGTAAGGTCTCAGCGTAGCTCAGAAGCTCGTCTCTTTCACCAACAGAAGTTGGTCCAATAAAAGACATTACCTCACCCACCTTGCCTCCACAATCATTCTAGTTACTTAACAAGTTGAAATTGCTATCAGAAGGCAAAAAACATTTTAGATTTGGGAGGAGCTACGCCTATTGTCGTCAGTGATCTATAGCAGTGACTGTCAAACTTTTGTACTGGTGACCCGTTTCACACAGCAAGCCACTGGGTGTGCTCACCCCACTTATAAATTGAACACTTTTAAATATATTTAACACCATTATAAATGCTGGAGGCAAAGAGGGATTTGGGGTGGAGGCTGATAGCTTGTGACCCCCTTCCCCCCACATCATAACCTCACGACCCCCAAGGGGTCCTGACACCCAGTTTGAGAACCCCTGATCTATAGCAAGTGGGAATGCACTGGAAAGCTACGAGCGGTTCCAGCCATCCTAGGCAGACAGTATTTTAAAGAATAAAGGAAGTTTGTGAACTTGCCACCTTCATAGCAACCCAGTCATCTTTGTAAAATACAGTGGAATTTCACACATTGCAAAACTGTGCAAACCTGAACTGGTAATGGCAAGTTTTTCACCTTCTGTGAAACTGGGGAAAACAAAATAGAGTATCCCACTGCATCATATTATATGCACAGAGCAGTATTCACAAAGGCGACTGAAAACTCAAATTAGTTATTTTTAAAATTCACTCTTGTTGACTAACATATACTGGCTAGCACACAAGTATCTATTATACTAATAACAAACTGTCCGCACTAATATATAATTTGTGAGCATTAAGCACCAATAACGTTACGCATAAATACTGTAATAGTGATATAGACTAACCTGGCCTATCCTGTTCACTGATGCTAAGTACCCACAACTCCTTGCATTTGTTGAGTAAGCATCTGGCACAAGCAGATAGGAAACTTGTCAAAATCAAGATACATTTGTTCTATGTCTTAGAACAAGCAAGGCAGGTACCTTGACAGACCAGTACCTGGAACGCCAGAATCCAAACTAAAGCTAAAAAGGAACAGAACAAGAAGTTCGGGGGCTGGGACAAACTGATAGGTTGGATTTTAGAGACATGTAAAGAGATGTGTAACTTGTAAAATTCTACAAATATTACCAGCTGAAATGTTGTTCTCTTAGTACAGAGCCCCGACAGGTTGCGTGAGGCATTCCAGCATGTGGAGGAGGAGTCAGCTAAGACTGGTCTCTATGTTTCATGGAGAAAGATAAAACTGCAAAATCTAGGACCAGGTCCACCTACGACTCCAATCTCTTTGAACAACGAAACCATCTAATCAGTTTCCAGCTTTTGCTATCTGGGTTCTGTACTTACCAGCTCCTCCAGTTCTCACACGGAGCTTCTCCATCTGATTGGCATCGCAGCATCTCCCATGTGACAACCAAGTACAGGATTTATTCGAGTTGTATCCTTCCCATACTGTTGTATGGCTGCGAAACATGGACACTACACTGCTCAGACTGGAAAAAGCTGGAGGCTTTCCACACAAATTATCAACGTCTTATATTGGGCATAAAGTGGAATGACTTCATCTGTAATGTAGATGTTTATGGTCACTCGGATCTACAGACTACTGGGGCCATTGTCCACAGGCGGCACCTTGCGCTTTTCAGACGTGTTGCAAGGATGACACAAAACGTTCCAGCAAATGCCGTTCTCCGGGTGGCTTGTAACATGTGGGATAAAATTCCTCCAACCGAGGGGTGGAGGCAGCACCTCTACTACATGGGTTCATCAAGTCTATTCCGATGTTGGACTCTCAGGCCGTCAAGCCCTTGCGGTTGTGCAGGAATGGACCAAATGGCGAACAATCGCTAGAGCCGACGGTCTGGCTAAGTGTTGAAGAGAGAGAGCTGAAATGTGTAACTTGGAGAGCACACCTTCTGTGTAAGGTGAATGTAACTTGGCTGCACAGGATTTCTCGTCAGAGACTGTGCTCTATAGAACCTTTTTCCTTTACGATATTAATAAATCTGACTGACATTGGTTGTTTAGTCTCTTGACTATATTTCACACCAGACTGAACAGTGTGGTCAAGCAATTGACGATATAATCTGTCAACAGTCTGGAACTAACACTGCTCGTGCTATGTCTCACCATCCAGTCACACTGCTTCAGGGCTCCCCACTCCGTTCCGCCGGTGTGCATTCTCTGGGTAGGGACTAACTAAAACTCCTTCCACCCAGGCAGATCCCTGCACCCACACACATCAAATTCAGGATTGGTGCATTAGACTTTAAGCTCTTTGGGGCAGAAAAATACACCTTCACCCCTGACTGTAAAGCCCCTAAAGCACATACAGGCAAAGCTCTGGTTCCAGGTAAGAACACACAGTGTGTCTTTTAGACGGTGTGGGGGGAGGGGAAATATAGATATTTACTGACTTTTTCACCTAGATCCCCCAATTTGGACACTCTGGGTCAAATTCTGATCTCACATCCTTGCATCTCATTGACTTCACTTTGGAGATTGAAGGTGCCTGAGAGCAGAATTTGCTCTTTGGCATTTCATTGTCAGACCTTCTATAATGGCGTGTTCCAATTACCCTGGCAAACTTTCAGATTTTCTCTGCTACAACAGATGCAGATATTTAGTCTTGTTTAGCAATGCATCATCCTCATAGCACGTCTGGGTGGAAGGCAAGCCCCAAATGAACATAAAAGCATGATGGAATACGAGCCATCAGTTCACGAACAAACTGATCAGAAGGGAAACTTAACAGCCATAGTCAAGGGGACCTTCAGCCAGATGCTGAATTGAAATCAGCATCTATCACATCAACAGGCACCAAAATAATTCTGAGCAGTATTAACTGTTCTGAGAAAAGGGCTTTAGTGTCCTCTAGAGTCAAGTAACCTTTGTATACAACAACTTAGCTATAGCCTCTTCGGCTGCAGGACAGCACCCTAGTGCAAGGCTATGTTTTATTGTATAGTCCCATAGCAGCACTGCTGTAGTGAGATGGTATGTCCTGCTTCCATTAAATCTTGTGTTCAGATGATTACATCTCCAAGGTCTCAGTGCCACCCAGGTCTCCGCAGGAGATCCATCCACGTGGATGGGCTTGCAGCCTCAAGGCCCAAATTAGAAGCCACATGAAACAGAAGAACCGGTCAATAAACGGCAGTGAAGAAGAGAGCCAATGAGGAAATGACTGTGGATATAAAAAAGTCAGATAGCAGACAGACAGGGCCCCAAATGCACAGGCTGGCACTGCATCTTTGGGCAGCTTTAAAGACAATCTGGCACGCTGCCAAAAGGCTTTAGTTTGGTGCTTAGACAAACATCACCAACAAACTCTTGTTTACGTGAGCGAGATTTCATACTGGGCAAGAGAACTATAAATATGGCCTCAGGCTTCCTTGCCTGGCTATACCTAGGCAACTTGCTGCATGCCAGCTTGAAAAGGGCAAGATATGCCACCAGAAAGATCCTGTCTGACCTGTGGGTAGCTGAGGCAGCAGTAAATGCAGAGGCATTCATCTCCTTTCAATACAAAGGGACAGAAAATGTCATTTTCAAAACAACTGTTTCTCTCAGCCATTCATTTGGCTCACAAAGGGGCAGTAATGAAGAGAGCAGCTCCACTCCACAGATCAATGGTGGCCAGGCACTACAAGCAATGAGCACTTTAACATACATTCAACTCCTGTAAAACAAATCAACAGCAGCAATACCCAGCTTCACAGACGCAGCTCCTGAAACAGAACGGGTAACTGAGCGGAAATGCCGTACTTCGCTTCACAGACGCAACCCTAGTGAATAGTTTTTAAAAGCAGTGGGTGCAAGTTATTTACCACAAGAAAGGCAACATACATCCCAGAGAGCAGTTCTAGCGAATGTGTCCCATTCCTGGATCCCAGGAAAAGCGGGTAAAGCATTACAACTCCCACTCAGCAAAGCACTTCAGGATCTAGTAACTCATGAACAGTCCCACTGATGTCTGCGAAAATGCACCAGACAACAGTCCTTACCAACCCCCTGAATATGAATGCGGCCATGTCTTGGAAATCTTTGAAATCCAATCCCAGATCCACATTTTGCAAGTAACCCATATGTTCCCTATAAGGTAATGGACTGCTCACCCGTATTATACTCCTCAGCCACCAGTGGTGCTGTATGAAACCCTTATTTAAAGGAAAATCAGCCAGACCTGGTAGAGCATTGAAGGATCTCAAGATGAACACAGCTGGGCCATACACCCAGGCTTTGAGGCCAGGCCAGATCTGGTACTGAGGAACATGACACAGAATGAGCTAAAGCCAAGCCTTGATCCGGGCACTCCCCAGCTTTGAGGTGTTCGTAACCCAGACCCAAATCTAGACTGTACGGGGTGCGCTGAACACATCTGCCTGTCTGCCAAACCACTCCCCTTTCTAAGATGGTTGTTGACCATCCACATGCTATTGATGATCATGTTTCACTTACACACACTGAGTTTGATGCAAGTCTGCTAAGCAATGAAAGCTGCAGGGGAGGCAGGTAGGTATCTGGGCTGACATTCCACTTCCAGGAAGGTAACAGCAGTGAGCCCAGGTACACTCCTGGTGGCGAAAGGAAGCACCGGTATGGAGGACAGTGTTTAATTGTGGCAGGGGAACTTAACAGGTTGAAGCCCTCCTGATACAGGGTGCTGGAAGTTTTAAAAGGCAGAGGCTGGTCTTCTCAGGGGCCATTTTCTCCAGTCCATGAGGCAGAGACCACTTGCCACGTGCCAGATCACATGAAGCCTGCATGGGCCAGGGAAGGGTCAGACGTTGCAGTTTCAGGTGTTCTTGTTTTAGATGATCTGCACTCCCTGTACGTCACGTCACAAGGATACAGGTGTTAGCCTGGGCCAAGTGTGTGTCCCGACTGCGTCACAACTGGTGCATGCCCCTGGACTAGAATCTTCACCCCTTTGGGCCAGAGGTCAGGGAGATGGGAGTCTGAAGGGTCAACGCTGAGCCCAGAGGGGCTCAGCAGCTAGACAGAGGGTGCCCATACTCAGAGGGGTGCCAAGCAGGTCTCCACCCTAAGAGCATGCCTAGGGACCCCAAGATTGGAGCAGTGGCTGGACTTTCTGCAGCCTGCAGGAGCTTGAAACACACAGGGGGGACAGTCTGGGATTCCCCTCCCAGCAGTGCTAGAGGGTGACCAGGAAGGGGCCAGCAGAGCTCACGCTTAGAAGGGCTGGGACAAGGAGGAACAGGAAAGCATGGAACTCCTACAGGGATTGTAACGTGCACATGGGGGAGAACATGTGGTTGCTGAGGTGAGAGTAACAGCTGTGCACGGAGAAGCCTTCATTCAAGTAAGACAATATCACTAAGAGAACGTTTGCATTCCCCCAGGCTTCAAACAGCTTAACCTGGTTTCCAGGCAACACAGTGCGGCAGAAAGAATGGAGATTTACCAGAGCTGTCAGAACTCAAAGGAATAAACAGAAGCGATATTTGGACCATAATAAAATATGTTGTTTGCAGTGTTGGTCCCAGGATATTACAAACACAAGGTGGGGGAGGGAATATCTGTTATTGGATCAACTTCTGTGGTAAAGAGACTTGCTTGCCAGCTACATGGAGCTCTCCTTCATCTCTGTGTAACTCACAAGCTTGTCTTTGTCACCGACAGAAATTGGGCCAATAAAAGACAGTCCATCTCCCACCTTGTCTCTAAGAAAATACGCCAGCTCCCCAGATGGCCTGGAATGCACTGGGGGCACCAAGAGGAAGGACGAGCTGCCCTGCTTGGGACAATAAGGGGGGAGAGTCGGAGCTGAGGAAATGAGAGTGAAGGGCAGGTGGGAAGCTGGCCACAAGAGAACTCCATAAAAATAGAGTGACAAGGTTGTTTGTTTGCAGATACAGACTAACACGGCTGCTACTCTGAAACCTGAAGGTTGTTTCTATTCGGGATAATCCAGGAAGACACTGAAAGATTCAGCATCAGGCCAGCACAGAGGGATTAGGAGGGAGAGTTTTGTAAAATAAAGCCAGCATCACATTTGGACTAAAGTCCTAGCTTTAAAAAGTATTAACAAGGGCTGATCACAACAAACGCTAAGAGAAAGGAGCAACAGATCCTCCTGATTAAAGGGGGAAACGGTATACATCCAAGAGAAGCAAAAGTGAAGGGGGTTCAGGAGTGAATTAATATCCTTCTGCGATCACGCTTGGATATGCTGGGGGTTTCCAGATGCTCAAACATGGGGAATTCAATGTAAGATGTGTAACGGCCACTGTCTTGGCCAACACCAAGCAGCTCAAGAGCAAAAGGAAAGTCTCTGCAGCTCGAGCTAAGGAGCCAGGCTCTGAAAATGGAGTTGCAACAGAGTCACACCATCCCCGGATCTGGCAGCAGGGGATGCAGAACACACTGAGCAGAGAGTTACTGATGCACTTTGGTAAGCTGAGTCCCAGAAGTGGTCAGTTCAATGAACAGATTCGATCGTTTTCAGGAACAGCTCTCTTCTCTAGGTCTCCATTCACTGCTATCAGCATATTCTCCACTGTGCAGCTGTGACGTGTCCCTCAAGTTAAGTTAAAGTTCTGTAGGAGACGGTTAACTCAGGGCACTTTTTCAAATACAGGCCTTTGGATCAAACACTTGCCTCCTATTTGCACTCGTAGCCAGAGCGGGGGGTGCTCCAAGGTCGAACTTGGCTCCTAATACTGGCTTTTTGCTCCTTCCCATTCTAGGAGAAAGTCCCAGTGTTTCACCAAATCTCTCGCACAGGGAAGGGTTCAAACAATTTACACATTTATTGTAGATTGGTTAGAAGCTGATAAGGCCAGATTGGCAGATAATTTTTTCTGGGTTAAAGCCTCTGCTTGTGTTTTTTAAACCCTGTTTAGAAAGAAGACCCTTTGTTTTACAAAAAGGGGTCTGAAGACAAGCCTTGAAGTTTACCACTTTGCCTCCCAACAAGCTTAGTTCAGATCCCATGAAACTCCTCCCTCGTTCCGAACTCGCTCACACGGACACACCACCACTTTCCCTGTGCACCTGCGGAGGCTGAATGTCTGCTGGTGACTCTGAGGTTATAACTGGGGCTGTCACACACTGTGAGGGAGACTGTGTTGTGGATCATGTATTGCCTTATCTGTTTGAGGCAGACCGGCATTCGCCCACTGTGCCAATGGAGTGTGTGCCCCAGTCACTAGAAATGTGCTGGGTGGGCATTCAGGTATGGGAAAGAGGTGTCCCACAAATGGATCTTTCCTTGCTTTTAAAGGGATCTGAGCTGGGGGTGAGGAGGTGTCACATTTACTATATCTGAATATTTTTTTTACAAGGACAAGTGGGTGAGGGGATGTCTTTTACTGAACCAACTTCTGTGGGTGAGAGGGACAAGCTTTTGAGCTTGCATAGTGTAAATGATAGCTTGTTTTGTAGCCTGCCATGAAGCTCTCTGCTATCTTAAATACTTCTCAGGGAAGTACTGTACCTTGTGCTTTTTATTCTTGTTCTTGGTTAGTATTAAGGGATTTTAAAATTCATAATAAAAGTTAAAACTTAATACCATCATTTTCTGTTTCAGTAATTTCCCTAATTGTCCTGCAATTACCACTCATTAAAGTTTCTTGTATTTGTAATATTGTAATTTAGTGAAGCTATTAAAGCCTAAACATAAGGAACAATGCCTTTAATACACAATGACAAGAGTGACCCAACAATAACATTTAAGAGATTGAAACAAGGTTACTCACAAAATACAGCAAGTCATTTGCACCCATTCTGTGCTCAGAAACAGTAGGACAGTGCCAGGTGGAAACTGAATCGAGTTGTCTGACAATTGAAACTGCAGTTGGTAGGAACAGAAAGCAGTTTTAGGGCAGACAAGTGCCCTTAAGCCATCTAGATTTCCCTTTAGAGTTAACAGCTGTACCAAACACCCTCGAGCTCAGCCTCAAATCAGTGTTACAAAGACAGAGGATTTTGTTTATTGTTTTGCTGTCACGCTCATTTAAGCTGATGAGTTAAGTAACTTTCCCTAGATTCCTCCTGTCCCCCATCCTGATAATGAACACGTCCCAAGGTCAGGCCACAGTCGGCTAAATGCACACACCAGACCTTTACTGCAAGCACCACATTTATTGGGTAGCAAATAGAAGCAGGACTGTGTTAATACGAAGGATTTAGCTCAGGAACAGAATACAAGGAAGAGTGAGAGCAGATATCAAAACACCCCAGAATGGAACCCAACAATACATACTTGAGCTTCGGAGTTTATTGAATCTTCTTCGTTTCACTATTAGTTAGTTAAATGTTAATAATAATATGCCTGTACATAGGCTCTAGATGAACCAACGCCTCGTTACTACAACATAACACCCCCCACAGCACCAAAACACAAACATTCAGACAGGAACAAATAACTCGGCCATCCAACCACAAGATTCTCCTCCAGACACCCTGCCCAACCCACGATGAGCTGAGACACCTCTTCAGTCATGCAGCAAATGGGCCCCAAAGCAGATGTTCTCCAACATCCACTCACTCCTACAGGGCTCATTGAGGAGTTAAAACTCTTACTGCTACCCAGCTCCTCTCAGTATAACCTACCTACGGCCAAATCCAACATCTACTGAGTCAACTGGAGTTTCCATTGACTTCCATGAGTTTTGGGCCAGTGGCTGACTACAGCACAGACCTATAAGGCCCATGCCCGGGGCCCCAGCCCAATTTGGTGGCCCCTGCAGGAGCATCAGAACCTGGGTAGAAGTGGGGGTGCCACTGGTGCTGGAACTGAGACCCCATCTCCTGCTCCTCCTCTTCCCCCTGAGGCCTCACCCCGTGGCCAGGCCAGAAACTGGAGCCAGGCACTGATAACGGCCACCCAGGAAGCTCAGACCACTGGGTGGGGAGCCCCGGACCCTCCACCTGCCCAGGACAAGGGCCAGGTTGTCTGAGATCAGCCACTGGCCTGTGTCCCTGCCCTCCCGGGGGAGCGGGGAAATGGCCACCTTTGTCCAGTTCTGGCACTCCTGGACCCCCAGGGTGTGGGGGGGCCCAAACCTTCTTTGTGACCAGGACCCCAATAAATCTGCCTCAGGCCCCAAGAACCTCCTCTTTGCTACAGGAATCTCCCTCTTCTCCAGGGGCAGATAAACTCCCAGCTCCTTCCAGAACAGTTTCCCCTTGCAACCAACCTCATTCTAATTCCATCAGCCCCTCCCACGAGGCACGGAGAACGGAGTGGTAAGCTGCCTTGGAGCACAACTCCTTCCCAGGCAGAAATGCTGCTTTGTTTCTTTTCTGTGCGTCTCTCACACTTTCAGAACTATTTATGCTCAAGTGCAGTCTTGAGAGGTGAGCAGGAAGCTGCTCTCACTAGTCTCTTGCTAATTTCAGTGGGAGACTTGCCAGGTCTCATTGTCACCTGCTGCTTCTATTACTCAGCGAAACGGAAATGCAGAGCTGACTACATTTCTTTTAAGCCTTGTCCTTCCTGAGTTTAAATCGATCCATCCTTGACATGGGTGCACACAGATGTACAGCATCCAGTCTTTGCTACTACAATCAGGGAACAGGTTTGATTGGCTCTTTCTATTGCTTTCCAAATTCTGACATAGTCTCTCTCTGGGTCTGGGGCATTCAGAGGACCAGACCCAAACATATATATTAGCTAGGCCCTTTGACTCTCCAAGCTCGTGAGGGGGGACTTTAAAATAGTCTGAAAATTAACATATGGAAGACTTTCAAAATCAGATAGATTCTTTAGAACCAGCAGAAGGAACAGCAAGTGAGAAGGGAGGAATGGGACATAGGGGGACAGAATAGTAAAATCCCTAGCTAAGGACATACAAATAGGAGACATCAATCCCTGCGGACTGCAGAGTAGTTCCCAAAAAAAAAAAAAAAAAGGTGTTGGACATTTAGTAAGAGCTAGAAAACTACCCGGTGCAGACTTGTTAGTGGAATGCAAAATCAAAGAATAAGTAGACAAAAGATGCTAGCAAAACTAAAAATAAACTGTCAGCTCTCCAGATTCCTACCTGAAACAAGAGAGGTGGTCTTGGATGTGCCACGTGCAGTGTCAGAACAGGAAATAAAGCAAGGAATAGGTGAAGATAAGGTGACACATGCTAAGAGGCTAATTAGCAGAAGTCCTGTGAGCAAGTCCTCAAACAGCCTTACTGATCATCTAGAAGTATCCTTCCTTTAAACGTGGAGTAGCTTTAGGAGTAGCTTTAGGGTATCAGAAGTTCTGGACTAAGCTGTATAAACCTCCTCCAATGAGATGCTACAGGTGTCAAAGATTTGGTTAAGTAACAAATAGTTGCAAAGGGAACATAAAAATGGCGAACATAAAAACAAGTCAGACTAAAGGTCCATCTAGCCCTGTTTCCTGTTTTCCAACAGTGGCCAATGCCAGGTGCCCCAGAGGGAATGAACAGAACAGGGAATCATCAAGTGATCCATTCCCTGCCTCCTATTCCCAGTTTCCGGGAAACAGAGGAGAGGGACAACATCCCTGCCCATCCTGGCTAATAGCCATTGATGGACCTGTCCTCCATGAACTTATCTAGTTCTTTTTTGAACCCTGTTATAGTCTTGCCTTTCACATCATCCTCTGGCAAGGAGTTCCACAGGTTGACTGTGTGTTGTGTGAAAAAATAATTCCTTTTGTTTGTTTTAAACCTGCTGCCTGTTCATTTCATTTGGGGACCCCTAGTTCTTATGTTGTGAGAAGGAGTAAATAACACTTCCCTATTTACTTTCTCCACACCAGTCATGATTTTATAGACCTCTGTCATCTCCCACCTTAGTCGTCTCTTTTCCAAACTGAAAAATCCCAGTCTTATTAATCTCTCCTCATATGGAAGCCATTCCATACCCCTAATCATTTTTGTTGCCCTTTTACAAATCTTTTCCAATTCCAATATATCTTTTTTGAGATGGGGCGACCACATCTGCACACAGTATTCAAGATGTGGGTGTACCATAGATTTATATAGAGGCAACATTATATTTTCTGTTCTATTATCTATCCCTTTCTTAATTATTCCCAGCATTCTGTTCACTTTTTTGACTGTCGCTACACATGGAGTGGATGTTTTCAGAGAACTATCCACAATGACTCCAAGATCTCTTTCTTGAGCGGTAACAGCTTATTTAATTAATCCCATCAATAGCTGGGATTGTTTTCCAATGTGCATTACTTTGCATTTATCAACATTGAATTTCATCTGCCATTTCGTTGCCCAGTCACCCAGTTTTGAGAGATCCTTTTGTAGCTCTTTGCAGTCTGCCTGGAACTTAACTATCTTGAGCAGTTTTGTATCATCTGCCAGCAGCCATGGCCATCCTGTCTGATTCCTGCTAGGGCTGTAGGCACCCTACAATAGCAAGTCTGACAGCAGAAATGACACACTTAATGAAATATTACTGCTAACAAGTGAACTCTTGCAACTGGATGTGACCATAGAAATAGCACAGGTCCTGGGGCATGCAGAGGTAGCTGGCAATGAATTGCCAAAGAAGCATGAATTTAAACACTTAATGAGCTAAAGAAGAAATGTCAAGAACTGTGGGAACATGAAGTGACGGGGTAAAACATCCATGAAGCATGCCCTGTAGTTGATAATGCTGATATAATCCTGAGAAGAAGAGCAATGTGGTTCTATTCAGGATTTTAACATGGCATTGTGGACTAAATAGTAATCTATTTGTAACAAACAGAAGGATGGACCATGCAAGACACAGAAGGTCCCAGAAATGATGAGTAATCTCTTACGGATTTGTAAAGACAGAACCAGTGAAAGGAAATATTTACATGGACAACTCAGAAGCCTTATAGTAACAAAATTCTTTGCAACATCTTTCCAGAATACAAGGAAAGTGGAACCCAGTTTAAAAAGCTATGCTGCAATTCTTTAGAAATACTGGAAAAGGTGACAATGTAAGTCGCTGCCTCTCCAGGAAATCCAGGGAATGGCAGCCATCGACTCCAGAAGTGAGCCTGCTGAACCACAAAGGCCAAGACGACAGCGAAAGGGGCTGCAGGGATAGAGTCTGCAGACACTCTCTAGGGGATAGAAGAGATAGGAAGCAATCCAAGGAGGCACCAAGGACTTGGCTGCAAGCTACTGGGTCCTGGGCTGGAACAGAGAAGAGGATGGGCCTGGGTTCCCCTACCAGCCACCAAGAAAAATGGGGTGAATCCCCCTAAGGAAAGGAATGTAAGGAGCACAGAGCACTGAGGAAGATGGAAAACCCACTGTAAGGTCATTGGGCGATAGCTTGGTTGGACTCTGATACCCCACAGGGGTGCTCTAAAGCATGATCTGCCCAGAAGGCCACACTGTGGGAAGAAAGACCAACACAACAATGGAGCTTCCGTCAGCTTCAAGCGCCATACAGGAAGACAGCCACTATGACACACCTGGCCCCAAGGAGGTACACCTGCTGCGAGTGAACCCCTGCCCAGTTGGATAATGGAGTGGATACTTACAAGATTTGCAGATGACACCAATCTGGGAGGACACCGGAAGAGAGGATTAGAATCCAAAACGACCTTGACAAACTGGAGAACTGGCCTGAAATCAACAAGATGAAATTCAGTGAAGAACTTTGCACTTAGGAAGGAAGAATCAAGTGCACAACTACAAAAGATGGAATAACTGGCAAGGCAGTAATACTGCTGAGGAGGATCAGGGCTTGTAGAGGATCACAAATTGAATACAAGTCAACAAGATGAGGCAGTGCCAAAAAAAAGCTAATATCATTCTGGGATATATGAACAGGAGTGTCGTGTGTAAGACTTTGGAGGCAACTGTCCCACTCTCCTCGGAACTGGGGAGGCCTCAGCTTGAGCACTTGTCCACTTCTGGGCACTGCACTTTAGGAAAGGTGGGGCCAAACTGGAGAGAGAGTCCAGAGGAGACGAACAAAAATGAAAGAAGGTTTGCAAACGCTGACCACTGAGGAAAGGTTAATAAAATGGGGCACGTTTAGTCTGGAGAAAAGACTGAAGGGCGACCTGTAAACAGTCTTTAAATGGTTAAGGGCTCTTATAAAGAAGACGGTGATCAATTGCTCTCCATGTCCACAGCAGGTAGGACAGAAAGTAATGGGAGACTGAGGTTAGCTGTTAGGAAAATCTCTCTAACTCTCGGGGTAGTTAAGCTCTGGAACAGGCTTCCAAGGGAGGCTGTGGAATCCCCGTCGCTGGAGGTGTTTAAGAACAGGCTGGACAAACCCCTGCCAGGGATCGTCTAGGTTTACTTGGTCCTGCCTTAGTGCAGGGGCTGGACTTGATGACCTCTCAAAGTCCCTTCCCAACATTTCTGTGACTCTACCTTTAGGGCCCTGGGAGTCAGCAGAACTGGTTTCTATTCCTGGACTAGCCACCAACCTGCTGAGTGTTCTTGGGCAAGTCACGTCTCTCTGTGCCTCTCACGCCACTTGGTTGCTATACCCGTTTCCCTCACCCTACATCTGTCTAGACTGCGAGCTGTTTATCACAGGGACGGTCTCTCACTGTGTGTTTGTGCACCACCCAGCACACTATGACCCCAAACTTGGTTGGAGCATCTAAGTGCTACTGTAACAAACAGAACAACAGAACAACCACATCCCACTGAGAGAATATTCACCTTAGAATTACCCACGTTTGCTGCAACATTTCACAGCCCATTTCAGGCTTGATCCTGCACCTCTGGACTACGGGACTTCCTGATAGCAAGGATTGCTCACATAAGGAAGGGTTACAAGATGAGGCTTTTTTGTGACTAACTTCTCTGATTAAAAGAATTGCAGGCCCAACACTAGCTGGTAAATTTTCTGCTAACAAAATGGATTTCCGAATGAACATCAATTATCTGTTTGCTTAATCTAATATGTAAATTGAGAATGCAAGTAATTATTTAAAAATCAGAGCAGGAAAGATGGAGAATGTCAGCAGAGAAAGAAATGGCTAGATTTTATTGCATTATTGACCACTGATTCACATAGCCTTTGCATTCAGCTAGCATATTCTGTGGGTGCGGATTCGTTGTCTTGACAGTGGTAACCCTAAACTGTAAAGAATGAAATAAATAAAAATAATTCATTGCTGCCCACTATTTCCATAGAGCTAGATGCTTCAAAGCAGAGTACGAGGAAGGCGGGATGTGCTAGCTTTTGTTGAATTTCGGGTTAAAAATGTCTTGTTGTCAAGCTGTAACTTGCCTCCCTCAGTCGTAAGTAACTTTAGAAATAATTTTGAGACTTTTCAATCAGCTTTAGCATATTAAAAATAGTTTTGTTAAGATTTCTCAAAGCCTCAATGAACAGACATCGGGGGATCCCATTGGCTTTTGTGTCAATGGAAATCTGATATCCTCTCTCTGCAGGATAGCCTTCTGCTACAGGGAGTTTTGCTTTCAATAGTCTAGGCAATTGTAAATTTGTTTTTAAGAACCCAGGCAATAAAACAAGCCTATTTTTTTTCCAAATCTTTGTTGAAACATGCACCTCATACTGGTTAGTAATATTAAAAACATCAAGCAAGCCTCAGCGTTTTCAACAGCCTTGCGCATCTGAAACCAATGAAGCTACATTGTCAGTGTTACAGGATTGATGGCACCATTTGTTTGCAGACTTCTGTGGTGATTCCTTTCACAGTTAATAAGATTTGAGCACCAAATTAACATTTTACATTATACCCCAAAGCTCACTTTCTTCTAACTCCTGTTATATAATGATAGTACAGGGAAAGCATGGAGACAAAATTCCTTGTTATGTAAAACACTGGTGACAAATTTAAACACAAATAAACCCAATCATTAGTTGATATTTTCAACAGGTGTTCATTCAAACACAGAAAAATAAGAATTAATTATTGCAGTTACACAATAGCCTGTCAAAACATGAGACAAGGACTAATTAGTGAAACATTTAAAAAAACTTTACTAAGAGATCATTAAATAATTCCAAAAAGTGTGTTCGGGTGAACAGCAGAGCTTATAAAAATGCTTCCAAACTGAAGATTTCACCTTTACACACACACTGCGCCTCCCTCCTGTTAGCTGATGTACAATGCACATCAGTCAAGCCTAGACAGTATCTGAAACAGAGTACGATCAAACTGTGCCAGGCAGCAGTGGCATAGCCCCATGCTACCCTGCCAAAATCAGTGCTGGGAATGTCCTAGGCTGGCACACCCAGACCCCACTGACCTGAGAGTTGTCTCTGGAACACCGACGCCCTGACCCAGCAAGATGGCAGGGGAGCAGGGGAATCAATGAGCTTCCTTCAGTCATGGTGGGCACCTGCACTTCGCATTCCAGAGACCTTATTCCCCTTTGTACCACCGTAACACCCCTTCCTTCCACTGTGGAGTCCTCCCTTGGGTCAACCAGACAGGCCCTGATCTCAGGGTCCACCTGCACTCCTCAGCAGTTCTGGAAATCAGAACAGCTGAAATAATGCTGCCCCACCCCACCATGCCTTTGCCGCTGGAGAGGGACAGCATCCCATCCTGTCTGATTTGGCCATGAGCGTCTGGATCGTGGTGACCTCACATTTGACAGCTAAAAAACGCCGCGACTGGGAACGCAACAGCCAGACTTGAATAAAATCACTCCACTGGTTACAGACCACAGCAGCCTGTCTGCACTGTGACACGCCACCGCTCATCATGCCAGGACTCTGCTCCCACGACCGGTTTCCTGCTGAATAATGGGGCAGAGTCCTCACGGTTTCACTCCTCAGTTGTGAGTCTCCCACGTTAGACGAGAGGATCACAATTATTTAACAGTTAAGTTGTGGTAACTGCAGAGAATGCAGGGGAGAGGAACAACAGCGATACAAGGTTTAGCAGGCCTGACTTATGGGCAAGGGTTGAACAAACCCAGTTCTTTATTAGTCTTGAGAAAAGGTAACTGAGGAGGGACCTGAGAACAGCCTTCAGATACGTTATGGGCTATTCTAAAGAGGACTCTGATGAATTGTTCTCCATGTCCACTGAATGCAGGACAAGAAGTATTGGGCTTAATCTGCAGCCAGGGAGACTGAGGTTAGATCTTAGGAAAAGTTTTCTAATAATCAGGACAGACAAGCTCAGGAATAGGCTTCATGGGACGTTGTGGAATCCCTGCCATTGGAGGTTTCTGAGAACAGGTTGGACAAAGCCCTGTCAGGCCTGGTCTAGGTTCACTTGGTCCTGCCTCAGTGCAGGGGGCTGGACTCGATGGCTCTCAGGGTCCCCTCCAGCCTGACATTGCTATGATTCGATTATGATCCCTTCTTCATACATTTTAAGGCTGGTGGTGGCACGTACTTAAATTATTTTCAATACAGCAAAGGGAATATGGGAAATTGCTGACAATGGGGGAATCACTTTTACATTCTTTATTGTGAAAGTCTCCTCCAAGGAGATGCTTTAAAATAAATCTTGCTCAAAATGTTTATCTTTGGTGTTCAAACTGTTTTCCTCTCCATGTTTAATAAATATTAATTCAAGAACAAACCTTACCTTGGCACAGACATTAATTAAAAATCCAAATCCCAATCAGACATATCTGTGGTGAATTTCCAAACACACCTAAACGAATCAGGTCCACAAGTCTCATGAACATTTAATGGTGTGCAGCCTGCTCTAAACCACTTAGGTGATTTAGAAAATCCCAGGATTGTGTTTCAGATGAACGCACTCTCACATTCAACAAACTCTGTGAAGAAGTTAATGCCAAGACCCGAGGCCTCCGAGGAGCCTTCCATGAGAGAGACAAGTGGCTTAGCCCCATGCAGGATGGGCCATTACAACCTAGTGAGGAGACAAATATAAAATGACAACTTTACTGTAGGATCATGCAGAAGGTGAAGCGACAGAGTTTGAAGAAACAGGGCCGTAATTCATACAAAAAGAGCTTTAAGGAAATAGAAATCGGATTACAGAAGACTGCTGGCAAAGGCAATTGCACATATACCAGCGCATGCAAGATATTTTTCCTACTTAGCACCAGTTTGAAAAGGATTTATAGTTTTACAAAGTTCTGCTTTAATGCATTTTTAAGGAAGTGTTTATTCAAATAGGCTTTAATGAAGCTTAAGTTGTGGATTTGTCTGAAGACCCAGCACAGTCAATAAGATGACCATTGAGCGTTTAGAATGCAGCCAGCATGCCCAAGTTCCTATAATTCATAACCCATCTTCTATGAAGAGTTTTAACTTGGGTGCTTTTCAGTCTAATCACAGAGAATGAAAACTTTGAAATTAAATGAATAAGCAGAGAAGCAGTTCTCCATTCTCCAAACGCAAAGTGCAGTGATGGAAAAATTTGAAAGCGTCTCAGAGTGCAATCTGACAAACTCCCAGGGAGCCCCATTAAATGAGCAAACCCCAGTATAAAACCACCCCTGAAGAAGGCAGATATCTCTAAAGTCACCCAATAATAGACATATATCCAGGGAAGTCCACTTGATAGCCAGATTTCAAAAGCCTGCTAGCTTTGGGTACCAATTTATCTGGCCTTCAGAAACATGGGGGTTGACTTTGACAATTGAATTGCCTTGCCAAGACACGCAACGGCAAATCTCAAGCCAAAGCCTTCTTGTTAAAATGAAAAAGGTTGAGAGTTGGAGATGATTCTTGCCAACAGTTCTGATAAACTTCTCCAGACTCGAGTGTTAATTCAAAACTCCAGCGCACTTGCCTCACCAACTCTATTCCCACCCACCATTTCTGGTTACCGAGTTATTTCCATTGGAGACAGACGTTTTCTCCTTTCGACTCCATCTCTTCAGCACACACCCCCCCCAGTCAATCAGCAATGCCATCAATCTGGCTTGTCTGACAACACCAATTCCAAGGTGATTATAAATGTCACAAACACCAGATTGCGATATCATTGACTCAATCAAATAGAAACAGCAGCCCGGAGATTGGAAAATACTGTTTGCAAACACTAAAACAAGTCTTAGTAATCAGCAGTGACAGGCAGGAAAAAACACAGAGTTTAAGAGAGTTTTTGCCAATTTTGTTAAAGGTTCAAAAGCAGCAAGCTACTGACTCGTGAATAGGGTCTCCCCATCAGTACAGATACATGATCTTCATGTAACCCCACGATCAGACTGTCCCCTCGCCATGGCATGTAAGCATCGAGAAGAGAGTGAAGAGGCTAGTAGTCAATGGCAAGGTCACAATTCCCACCCCTCAAGTCCCAACCCAAAAGAGGGAGCATGGCCAGCTATGACTGGAGAAGCTACCTGGGACGCCGCTGATGGGGAGTCCAAGCTAATCCAGCACTCATCATTCACGTTCTCCCAACTACCGGCTCAAAGCAGTGGCCCTGGGTCCAGGAAGCCGCGCGACCAGCAGCAGCATTGCAGCATTCACATGCTCCCTAGGCAATATTCCTAACCCCACCAGCAGAAAGAGTCCAACTTCCAGGGTCAGCACACCAGTGCAAGGCCTTGCCACCAAGCATGCTCCACCTGGGAATTACGGAAGATAAAACATAAGCAAAGCATTTTCCTTTAGCTCTGAAGTGGATTTAATACAGTTACATCAAAATCATCCACATAACTCTAAAATCTCATTTTAAAACCACCTCCCTCCCCCCACACTAGTTAACAGCTACAGACACCGAATACTGACGCATTTTTCTAGCTGAGCATCATTAAATATTAAAAAGCATCGTCTTTACAGGGCACATTTCTCTTCCTCCCACCACTGTTATTAGAAGTTCAGACTTGTGTGGCAGAAGCCTGTTGCATTGTACAGCTGTGGTTTGACTGCAGGCTTCCATGGCTGCTAAAGTATAGATTCTCTGCACTGTCCAAGGAAGTCCCAGAGAACATGAATGATCATTCTGTATTGGGGAAGCATCTTGCAATCCCCTCAACATGCCAGGTTCCCTCACCAGGCAATAGGACCTAGGGTGGCAAGACTGACCCATTTGTTTCTTTTAAAAATAAAAAGTTGTATGACTCTGCAGAAGACTCCACGTCGCCTCCGTGCCATACTTCTAGAATGACTTATGTGATACAGCATGGCCAGAGGGCAGCATAAGAGTGTTAGCAGGGGGCCTTATTCCCTGCCAAGGGAGGAAGGTTTGCTTTAGATTAACTAGAGCACCTGACT
>NC_133776.1:104991057-104998006 GCF_003597395.2 Chelonoidis abingdonii
AGGGCCCCTGGGTTGGGACCTGGAGTAGAGGGCGGGCCCAGGTCCCTCCCTCTCCACTCCCCTCCTCCAAGGACACTAGGGGAGCGATTAAGAACTGGTTCAGAGGCAAGCAATAGCGCCCTGAACCTACCCCAGAGAAGAGAAAGCGCGAGACCCAGAGAACAATACCGGCAATTTGCCACACGTAGCTGGTAGGTCTGCACACTATGCCATTGAACACACAGCTCTAAATGGAGTGAAGCACTAAACGGGTCCAGGTAGAGATGGGACTAGACTTGCAATCCTATCATTGAACTCACCATGTGAGTTCACACGAGCTCTGTGCCTCAGTTTCCCTCACTATGAATGGGGGGATCAAAAATCCAACCAATATTTGTATTATATTTTGAGATCTATGGATAAGGAATACTCCAAGAGCTATGCATGGTTATTACTGTAAAGGGCTTGTAAGACTTCTGCGTCTTGGTCCGGAGATGTCCAGTGTCTGTAGTCTCAGTGCAAAACAATGTGCTAGTACAGCATCCGGCTCAGTCCCCCGGGAGCACAGAAACAGGTTTTCTGGGGCTGTACCAACATGAAACCAAATATTATTAGAACAAACCTTGGAGAGTATTATGACAAACGGAAGCTTTTCTATAGTACTTTGAAAGCATAGAACACTAATCAGAACTGTTCATGCAAACAGGCACATTCTGGACTTGGAATGGTGGTACTGAAAGGAATATGGGCCTGCAGCAAGGATACATGTTCCTCACTACAGCAGTAAAACTGCAGAACAATATTTCAGCGCTGAGAAGCAGCCAATTTTCTGTACTCCACAGAACAAGGAGATCCAGGACCGACTAACTGAGGACATCAGAATCACCATCATCATCTACAGTTATTGTACAGCAAACAATGAAAAGAAAAATACAGGCAAGGTTGGTAAGATGGTCTCAATCGTTACAAGTCATTATGAGCTATCGAGGCTACACTGGACTTCACCACATGCAAGGATTACCACATTGAGGATGCATTGCAGATAAACCTACTACACTTGGAAGACCATCCCTGTATTAAAGAGGAGTCATCTGCTAAAACAGATTCTGGTATCTGGTGTAAGTGCCCCAACAATGAGCCCAACCTTGAACTCCTTATTCAAGAGGTGATTCAAAGAGATTCTCCTTGTCCAGGATTTGGCCCATCAACATTTGAAAAGCTAAAGTTTCATTAAGTTCACTTCTTCCTTTAAAGACAAGAGGGGAAGAAACATTTTTAAGATAATGGTGACAAATGTGCTGTTGACACAGTGATTGCCTATTAAATTTAAAATGAACAACAGAAGATTGAGAGCACTTGGACTACATTCCTCAAAGTCCTGACATGACAAAGTATCACTGCACCGCAAAGGTCAGACATTTGGGAGGGTATTTATTCTAAACAGACAGCTAATGAATTTCCACTTCATTGATCAAATGCATTAGACTAAAGGCTTGACTATTATTCCCGACTGATTTACTGACATCGCCTCTGAGCCTTATTTTGGTAAGAATGTGATTTCCATCTCTGCTAGTCTAGGAGGATTCATGGCTCCAATGGCTTGAAAAAGCACTCTCCTTCTGCAGTAGAAGGATTGTCTTCCCGAGGATGCTGCTTAGCACACACTGAGAACAACAGAGTGTTTGTCAGCAGAAGAGATTACCCTGCTGCATTCCAGGCAATTGGAGCCCTTTCTCAGCCCTCTAGAGCATGTGGAAAGACGGCACTGCGGGCAGCACTAAGTTAGAGGGTGAGAGGTGTGCGGCGGGTACTGTGCCTTCCAGTTTGTTCAGACAGCAACTGGGGGCTGTGCTGGGGCTCTGAGCACAGCAATAATTCCAGCTCTCGTGGAAGGAAGCAGAAGAACGGATAAATAGGGTGATCATGAGACAAGTTGTTTTTATTACCAGAGCACCTAGGAGCCCAGTGTGCTAGGCGCTGTCACAGATCAAAAGACATCCTCTGCCTGCAAGAGCTACAATCTAAAGGTAAGTCAAGAGACACCAGAAAGATACAGACAGCCGAAGGGGGAGAACAAGGAAACCATGAGATGATATTGCTCAGCATGCCAGGCAACAGCCTCAGCACATTAGTGGCTTGTTGTCAATGTTTTTGTAGGCATCATCGCAAAGACAAGTAGGGAGGATGGTGAATTAGGATAACGAGGTTGTGTTGCAGATGTCTGTGGGAAGCTTCTTTCAAGTGCTGGAGGCAGAATGGGAGAAAGTTTGATGAACCTGGTTTGAAAATTTAGCAAGGGAGCAATGGAGACTTACATCATGGGCCGATCAGAGGCAGGGGGTGACCTTTCGATACTGAATGAGATGGTAGGTATGGTGGGAATAGACTGTGAAGGGTGTTGAAATGAAGACAAGTAGATTATGTTTGATGAGATAGAGACGGGACAACCAGAGGAGGGATTCAGAGAGACATAGTCGAAGAGAGAGGCTAGGAAAACTCATCTTTGCAGCAGCGTTCCAAAAGGACAGGAGTGGGGCAGGCTGGCGAAAAGGATGTTGTAGTAAGAGATAAGAGCCTCAACAAGAGGTTTATCTGTGTGGATGGTTAGGCAAGGCCACATCTTAGACACATTATGTAGAATGAATCACCAACATTTAGGCACAGCCCGGATGTGAGGACCTAGGCAGAGGTATGAGTTGAAGAGGACTCCTACGGACAGCCTCTGTCTACTAATAAGAGACTGGATTAAAATGAGTAGAATATCAACCTTGCATTCTTTGTTTTCTCATCCCCCACACGTGTTCTTGCCTAGACCCTGCACCGTTCTCTTGCTCTGTTAAATAGATCTCTTTACTGGAAGAAGGGTAGTTGCTGACTTCATGCAATATGTGATAACAATCAGCTATGGCAGAACTCGTGCCAGGCACTACGGAGCCCTGATCCTTGAGCAGGGCCCGTAGGCACTAACGTAGTGTAACTAATGAAACTGTAATAATCAATACATATTGCCCACGGGGAAAGATGGCGACGGCAGAGAACCCCACCATCCTGGTGGTGCACTGGAGAAGCAAAAGCACTCAGCAAACATCACATCCCAACACTCAGCGTGGGGATGCCCGACGGAGCTTCTTCTCTCTCCTGTGCTCCCTGAAGAGATCTGCTGGTGAGAACTCTGAAGATAGGTGACAGCCAACACATTGGGGATTGAACTGGAGACCTCCAGAGCTAAAGGCATAAGCTGCTACAGCTTGAGCTAAAGAGCTATGTCCCTGCAGCTGAGGCCTCAAAACACTCATCTCCTCCGTGCTTTGACACAGTGTGGGACCCATAATAGGACTCACCAGTGGATTACACATACATCATATTAATCTCTGATCTGTTCTATTTACATCTAGTGAGACGCTCGAATGGGTGCAGTGCCTCTGCAGAGTTCTTTGGCCAGCCAAACTCTGAGTCATTGCTGATGAACTCCTTAGTTGCTGGAGGAAATTGCAGACAACTATACACACTGAGCCATATTCATTCCTGGGCCAACCCCAGGCTTCATCAAAACTTTAAAATACTGTCTTTCTGGGCAACAGAGTCAAGGATACGGCTTTGGGAAGTGGCAGTGGTCAGCTGTACATCTTACTGTCCAGTGGCAAGAACTTTCATAGCTATGTATTTACAGACGTATTGTCCCTGGTTAGTAAGAGACAGATGCTACTCTTACTGAAATACTGCACTGCCTGTACAGTAACCGGTTAGGAAATAGTATGGGATTCAATATGGTCATTGATAATGTAATGCCCAAAATGTCAGAGATTTTTTCAGGTTTGAAGCCAATCCCCCCTGAGAAATGACTGCCATTTTAGAAACCAGTCCTGCTGCTTCTGAGGCTAGAGGGAAAACCTTGGATTTCCATGAAAGCAGCAGCCTCTCTCAGAAACAAACAGCTAATACAATATTAGGAATAGTAGCTAATAAACCTGTGATCATGGAGAAAGCATTAGAACTTACAGCAACAGAAAAACAAGATTAATTTTCCTAAGCTAAACAGCACAGAGCCAAAGACTGAACAAGCCACCTTATGCAAAGCTAATAGGCAATGCTGAAGCATCCTGAATGCACCACTTTGCAGTACATGAACTAGCTCAGGAAAAAAATCACTCCCTAGAGGGACTGATCTATAAACATTCTACAGTAACGTTTAATAGAAACTTACTTGGAACATCATAAAATTCATTCTAGACACTCATATTTATGTAACTGCTTTTATTGACCGTAAAAAAGACAGCCATGAACAACTGGTGCCGCTCCTGATCAGAAGAGACAATGTCTCGTTTGGAAACAGAATCTTCCCTTTCTCCTTCAAACACACAATAAGTCTGACTGACACTGAAGAAACACCACATCAGCCCTAGCCAACTACCGCCTAGTGTCAAACCTTCTGTTGCTGAGCAAACTCCCAGAGATGGTACCCAAAGGCCATCTACGAGCTCATCTAATTTAAGTTAATATCCTAGGCCTGGTGCAATCTGGATTCAGGCCAAGGCACGGAACCAAAACCACCTGAGTGACACTTATAGATGATCTCCTGTCAGTCCATGGGAGGCAGACATCTATTCTCATCCTCCTGGACCTCTTCGCATCATTTGACACTGTTGACCATGAGATCCTACTATCTAGCCTGAGAGAGGCTGCAGATGAGATGGACTCAAGAGCCAGCAATATGCAGATGACATACAGCTACTTATCCTTCATCCCAGACAATCACACCAGTGTCACCAAGATGGCCCAGTGTTCGGATGAGATCAGCTCATGGCTGAAGAGCAGTTGGGTGAAGTGGAACCCCAGCAAGACAGAAGTGATGCTAGTGAGCAAAGGAAGCATTTTGAACAGCTGCAGCCACAGTACAGCCTCCTTCAGTTGAAGGCACACACCCACAACTGCTCAGTTCAGTCCAGGGTCTAGGAATACGTGGGAATCTTCACTGATGCTCAGGTGCTTTCTACCATCTTTGGTTCGATAGGAGACAGTCTCATCCTGGCAGGCAGTGACCTGGCCTCAATTTTTCATATCTTTATTCTCTCTCAGCTTGACTACAGCAGTGAGGTTCACCTGGGTATGAAACCATTAGTATTAGGGGACACTCCAGCTCGTACAGAACAGTCCAGCATGATTGCTCAGCAACATGGGCTGCCACAGACACATCACACCTGTCCTCCACTCACTCTACTGGCTTCCCATAGAATATCGAACCACGTTCAAGGTCTCAGTCCTTATCTGCAAGATCCTGCCTGGCCTGGGTATTTAAAGAGCCTAAAGGTATTTAAAGAGCCTAAAGCTCAGGGGTGAACAACTCCACTTCTCCGGCACAATGGAACTCTCCGCAATAAAGGTAAAGCTCATCGGTGTCGGAGACAGAACTTTTCTCGGGGCCCAGTCCCAGAGCATGGAACGAACTGCCCCAGGCACTACAGAGCTTCCCAAGCGTCCCCGCCTTCTGCTGCCACTTCCAGGAACACTCGTCTGACCTGTCTTCTCAACACACACACAGCAATGGGGACAGTGGAGTGCAGACACCTCCCCTGGAGGAGACAACAAGAGAACAAAACACATGACAAGCGCTCAGATAACACAGAGGTGAGTGTGAGAACAGGAAAAGAGGGTGGATGGGGGGTGGGAGACAGACGTTGGTCCATAACACACCAAGCACCCCCCAGACTCAGGCAGAGAGTACGTCTCCCATGTGCTGCGTCAGGGGAGAGCACGACACATCTGCAGGTCCAGGTCACTCTCTATGGTATTAACAGCCCCGGGAGGGTCTGCAGGAGAGATCTCCATGGGCACTCCCCCACAGCAGCACACAAACGTGGCTACCAGGGCTTTGGGTGGGGGGGCTACCCAGAAGACTGAGGCAGGTGGGAACTGTACTGCCTCCTATCGAGAACAGTGCTTCTGGCTCCCTCCCCACGCAGTGCCCAGGAGGGAAGGGCAGTCATTCTGTGGAGTCCCTTTCTGTGTGCCAAGGAGTAAGGGCCCCGCCCTATGCTGTCACTAGGGCCCAGATATTTGGGAACTATCTGGTAAAATGTTTTAAATAAAGGAAAAAAAGGCCTGTGCTGCCATACTTGTGACCAAAGGACCTTATGATGCCAAGTGGCAGAGGGGTGAATAAGGTACAAGGATCGCTTGGGTTCACCACAAGAATGTCATGTAAGGTCTCTAATGAAAGCCAGTGTCACACTGATCATAATCCAAGGAGATGTACACACAGACATGTGCGTTATGGATCTATGCTGAAAACTGCGTTCTGCCATTAAAGGCAGGCCAGTCAGAGGGAGCAAACTTTTGGGACAAACTTTTCCAGGCAGGCGGTGGGGACACTTACCTCCCTGCTGGTGCACTGTGTATTGTCTTCCAAGCAAAGCCTCTTAGCAGAGTCCAATGCTAATGAAGCACTTGTGGAGACTTCAGAAGGGAATTAAACAGAAAGAGGTAAATAGTGGGAGGGAGTGGGACCCTGTTGTCAGGTGAAGGCAAACGCCTGGTCTGGCTGGCTGAGGATGCAGAGAGATGCCCTGGCATTCTTCCACGTGTGAAGACAAGCTACCAGTGAGCTTGATTTTTCAAAAGGGAGAGTCTCAGCCATCTGGACTGGATACAGTGATGAAAGGACTTGGGGCAGGCTAGGCTATATAGGGGACAGAGGATGTCCTGTGAGTTAAGGTCGGGTGTAGAAAGCATGGGTACGTCTACACTGCACAATTATTTCGAAGTAGTTTAAACCGATATTACAAAACCGATGTTATAAAGTCGGTTTTGCGCGTCCACAATGCAATCACAAAATCGATTGCTTGCGTCCATGGTCCAAGGCTACCATCGATTTAAGGAGCGGTGCACTGTGGGTAGCTGTTCCTCAGCTATCCCATAGTTCCCACTTCCGTGTTGAGAGCACAGTGCCTGATGGGGCAGAAAACATTGCCCC